>NC_062969.1:21643411-21680849 GCF_023119035.1 Salvia hispanica
TGTGAAGCCAGTTCGAGATGAAAGATATGGGTGATGCGGGACACATTCTCGATATCAAGGTTCTTCGGAACCGTGCAAAGAGAACGTTGTGCTTATCCCAAGAATCTTACATCGATACGGTACTTAGACGCTTTAGCATGCAAGATGCCAAGAAAGGTTTCTTACCTTTTAGACATGGCATCCATTTGTCTCAAGAGATGTGTCCAAAGACATCATCTGAGATAGCAGAGATGAGAAGGATACCATATGTCTCGGCTGTTGGTAGTCTCATGTATGTTATGCTTTGTACCAGACCTGATATTTGCTTTGCTATTGGCATGGTAGCAAGATATCAATCAAATCCCGGCCAAGGACATTGGACTGCCGTAAAGAACATACTCAAGTACCTTAATCGGACTAAGGACTATGTTCTAGTTTACAATGCAGTCGAGCTATGTCCTTTAGGATATACAGATTCAGACTTTCAAGCTGATGTAGATTCGAGAAAATCAACTTCCGGTTATGTGTTTACCTTAGGAGGTGGAGCTGTAATTTGGAAGAGTGTAAAGCAGAAATGCATTGCAGACTCTACCATGGAAGTCGAATATGTGGCCGCTTCGGAGGCTGCAAAAGAGGTTGTATGGCTTAAGAACTTCCTTCTGGACTTAGGTGTGGTTACGAATATGCCCAAGAGCATCACCATTTATTGTGACAATTCTGGTGCTGTGGCAAATTCGAGGATACCACGGGCTTATAAAGCAAGCAAGCACATAGAGAGGAAGTATCATATCATTCGAGATATAGTGCAGAGAGGAGACATACAAGTGGTCAAGATTGAGTCAGAAAACAACCTGGCAGATCCTTTCACGAAGGCATTAGCGGTCAAGCCGTTTGAGAGCCATGTTGAAGGAATGGGAGTTCGACTAATACAACACCTCAATCCGCTTTCAGTATAAGTGGGAGTATTAGACGTTAGCACATTTTTTTGTATACTCGAAAGTGTTTTGAGTATAAGTGGCAGATTGTTAGAGTTTGTATACTAGAAATCACGTTTCGAGTGATTGAATACTGTAAAACTCTTATTTTATTTCCAAGGAATAAAACAGATTATTTTTGTCATAATGTTTGTTATGTTTTACATTTAATGGATGTTAATTTCATGTTTAAATGTATAAGTTAACTTAACAAGGTCTAAGTCTTTGTTTTAGTAGACCGGTTGTGGGCGGCGTCCACTTTAAGGTAACACGGTCAGTCCTAAACAAAGAAAAAGAAGAATTTCACAACCTAGTTGGAATTAGACTATCCATCGAGAAAGGTTGCAATGTCAGTCCGCATATTTCTAAGTCATACTGAAATAAGATGGCATTAGTGTGGTATAGCACTGAACGGATCTAACAACAAGACTTGTCCTTGGGCTATCTACTGAAAGGCGAGGTCTTGATAAATATTTTTTTCTTAATCAATGTAGGTTAGCATTGAGCATACGGTATTGATTATGCATTACTTTGATTTATCAAATGGTGCGGGTTTTTCGTAACCCAATAAACTTGATATATTGGGTAGTGGTGATAAATATCTAGCGATGCTAGGATTGCTATTATATTGAATCGTGCGCGAGGAGAGTCTCGTTTGATAATGTCCTCAAGAGGAGCGCAAAACAAGGTTTTATTATTCGGAACCTAGCTAGTTGGAGTTTGATTTTTCTATGAATAATAAATAAGCATTTCATGCTAAGTCCACTCTTGGAGTTAATAAAAAGTTAATTAATTAAGTCCATAGCAGACATTAATTTATTAATGGACATTTTTATCTTAAGCGCGGGAAATGAAAGTTAAAACAGAAACCCAGATTACTTATATTTAATTGTGGGTTCAATTTAATTAGTAAAAAGTAAATTGGATGAGCCTATATCCAAAACCTTCCATAGATCCCTAACTGAGCCCAAAAGGTACTTAGTATAAATAGGAGAATAAATGAGACAGAAATCATAGTTTAATATACTCAAAATTTTCATCCCCCCCATATAGAGAAGGGTTCGAATTTTTCTCCAATTCCAAAAAGGGATTTCTTCTGTCTTCTTTATTTAAGTCTTAGTATTCTAGTGAGATCAGCCCACACTGATATATATGGAGTACAGTTCGGGAACCAGAGAGAAGATCTGTGGTTTAGTATTCAAAGCGTCACGTGGAGAAGCTGCTAGCCATCTTCAATTCTTTGGAGAATTAATTAGGTATTATTTCTGCTCCGTAGAAAAGCATGTTTAGGATTTCAATATTCTTAAAGCATGATTAATTCAACTTATGAGCATGATACATGTGAGAATTACGCGAATAGATTTTGTCTAAATAATCTGCTAAATAGATCTGTTTATTATGTGATTTATTTGTGCGATTAATAACTGTTAAATTATGTTAATTCGTCGCACCGCTTCCGCTGCCAGTTCCTTCATGATCCTTACTGGAGATGATGAGGAGGAGATAAGCCAGCTAAGGAAGGACCTTTTTGCTGAATTTGAGATGAAGAATTTGGGTCTCTTGAAGTATTTTCTGGGCATTGAAGTGATCAGATCCAAGAAGGGGATATTTATAAGTCAACGGAAGTATGTTTTGGATCTTTTGGATCTTTTGGCCGAAATAGGAATGCTAGATTGCAACCCTGTAGAAACCCCAATGATGCAGAACCATGGTCTTCGACTAGATGATGGAGCCGAACTCACCCACCAAACGAGATACCTACGTCTGGTGGGTAAGCTTATCTATTTATCTCATACTAGACCCGATATCGCCTATGCAGTGGGAATAGTTAGTTAGTTTATGCATAAGCCTCAAGTCGATCACTGGGAAGCGGCTTTGAGAATTGTGTGTTACTTGAAGGGGACACCGGGACATGGAATTTTGTTTGAAAATCATGGGAACTTGGAGGTGCATGGGTTCACAGATGCGGATTGGGCAGGGAACCCAAATGATCGAAGATGGACTGCAGGATATTTTACCTTCGTGGGTGGCAATCTCGTGACTTGGCGAAGTAAAAAGCAAAAGGTAGTAGCTCTATCAAGTGCGGAGGCACAGTTTCGTGGGAGCCGTGCAGACTCTTTTGTGACAACAAAGCAGCAATAAGCATATCTGAAAATTCCGTTCAACACGATCGAACGAAGCATGTTGAAGTGGACCGCCACTTCATCAAGGAGAATATAGAAGCAAGAATCTTGGACCTTCCCTTTGTTCATTCAAAAGACCAGTTAACAGATGTTCTTACGAAGGTTGTGGATTCAAGAAGCTTCCATGAAGTATTGGTCAAGTTAAAAATGGGTGAGCCCATTGTTTAATTTGAGGAGGAGTGTTGGAAGAAATCATGGAAGATACACAAAGATTAGGAAATCAATTAGAATGATCTCAAATTAATTGTAAATTATTCTTTCCTGATTTGTAGCTATGGTAAATCATACCATATGTAAATGATCATCAGCCTATTTAGGCATGTATTCTCCTCACTATGAAATACACCTGAATGAATATATGAAACAAATATCAAACAAATTTTTTTAACTATTTTTAACTATATTCACGAACCTAACATTATGGACGATATTAAAAAATTACTCATTTGTTCCATAAAAATAGCAATATTGAAATGATGCATATTTTAATATACAATTGATAAATTAGAAGAAAAAGAATATATTATTATTAGTAGATAATGAGGACCATCTCAATAAAGGAAAAAAAAATACTCTCTACTAAAAATAGAAGTGTGTATTTTTCCAAAAATCTTTAGACGGGACTACTCCCACCGTCCCATTTCATGTGAGATAGTATTTCTTTTGGGCACATGTTTTTTAAAGTGAAAAAAGATAGAAAGAAAAAGTAGAAGAGATTATAAAGTAAGAGATATATAGTATGGTTTTCTTTTTAAATAAAAGAAAATATCTCATTTATAGTAGAATAATCTGAAAAAAATGTTTCACTTGTATGGGGACTGAAAGAATATAATATTACTCATATTTTATACTGACAAGTGGCAATGCCCAGGACCCTACATGTATTGAAACTAGGGTGGCCACTACTATCCCGAAGATAAGACTATAGCCCAAGCCCTAATATAATATTACTCATATTTTATACTAACGGAGGTAGGTATCTAGATCAAATTAAACTTAAACTAGTAGAAAAAAATGTTTTTGAGCTTTTAATGAAATTTAACAAACGATCAGAAATTTAATTAGATATGCTTTCTTTTGGTTCTAAGTTGTTGATATTATTGGCAATTGAAACTACATATATAAATATAACTATCTCAATTCGATGTTCATAAAGAACATAAATTTCTATATAAGTCTTATGGACCTTTCCTCCTATCAGCTACTTCCTCCGTCCCGCTTTAGCAGTTCCCATTGACTTTTCTGCACTCATTTTGTAAAAATGATAATAAATAGTTAAAGTGGAGAAATAATAAGGTAAAAAAGGGAATAATGTAGATAAGACTCTTCTCTACATTATTCTCTTTTTTATTTTATTATTTCTCCACTTTAACTATTTATTATCATTTTTACAAAACTAGTTCAGATAAGTCAATGGGATTGAAAGTCGGAAAATAAAATCAGCTTAATTATACGAACGAATTTGACTATATGTTCGTATACCCAAAAATTTGGGGCCAGCCAAACATATAGGTCATCATATTCACACAAGAATACAAGATAATAATATTTAAGAATAGTAATTACAACGGCGCCAAACAATGTTGTTGTAGAAGAGTGAGGCAGGCTACAGGCCTGCTTATTGAACACCTAGCTAACTGTAGAGCGATCCTAACTGGATGGACGGATCTAGCATGTAGGGGTTATTCAATATCCTCACGTATGAATAAATCATTTATTATAAAATATAATACTAACTCAGTCTGTGCCTGAAAATTTGACACATTTACTTTTACCATTTTTGGTAGTGGACCTCATATTCCACTAACTCCTTCCTACTCACATTTTATTATAAAACTAATATTTTAAAAGTAGGACCCACATCCCACCAACATTTTCAACATTTGTCAAAATTTGGGGGACGGAGGTACTAATTTTTATTTTTTATAAAATTTCCCTGCTAAAATCTTAAATTTTTCCCATGTAATATTTTTGTTTGTCTCGGAATAAATTTCTGGCTTCGTTCTTGGCTGACCACATGATGAAGGCCAATCCAGTCGTGCCATATGGCACTTATGGTTGCTGAATTTTAATTTGTTTCCTTGTACTTTGTGACCACCTAGCTAACTTTAGAGCGATCCTAACTGCATGGACGGATCTAGCATGTATGGGCCATTCAATATACTCAGATATGAATAAATCATTTATTGTAAAGTTTGGTAATTTTTATTATTTATAAAATGTCCCTCCTAGACTCTTGAATTTTTCCCATCTAATATTTTTGTTTGTCTCGGAATAAATTATTGGCTTCGTTCTTACCTGACCACATGATGAAGGACAATCCAGTCGTGCCTTGTGGCACTTATGGTTGCTGAATTTTGGTTTGTTTCCTTTCACTTTGTGAATTTTAATGCTTTCAATTTAATTATTATTTTTTATTTTTTCTCAAATAGTTAGTGGCAAAAAATGAATTCCGAGAATACAAAAGAAAAACATTTACCCTCGTAAAAAATGAGTTTAAGGCTAACTCCAACATGTCTCATTGAAGAAATTTAGCACACTTCTCGTCTTTTGTAATTTTAATTAAGTGATGGTTTTTCTTATTTATGCAATTTCTTATTTTAATTTACGATTATTAATTTTAGATTGGGCCAAGGTAAATTAAACATCAATTATGGAACATTGAATCATCTATATAATACAAGCCAAACTCTCTTTCTGAAAATATCAAGATATTTTCGGTGGACTTTCTAATCAAATTATTAATTTCAATTGACTTTCTAATCATCGAAGGGATCTATAAAAAAACCTTTGCCATTTGCTTCTTCTCATACATTAGTCTCTCCAAACTAAAAATGGTTTCCCTCTCACATTTCTTGGCTGTGCTAATCTCCGCATCCGTCTTTTTCATTTTCCTCCACAAATGGCGCCGCAGCAACTCTCACCGGGGAAGGCTTCCACCTTCTCTACCAAAGTTCCCGCTAATCGGAAACCTCCACCAGCTGGGCTCAAACCCCCACAGATACCTCCAATCACTATCCCGCCGCCACGGCCCCCTCATGCTGGTCCACTTCGGCAAAGTCCCCGTGCTTATCGTCCCTCGGCCGATGCTGCGCGAGAGATCATGAAAACCCATGACCTAATCTTCGCAAGCAGGCCCGACCTAAGCGTCTCGAGCCGGCTGAACTACAACAACCGGAATGTGATCTTCGCACCGTATGGAGAGTTCTGGCGGCAGGGCCGCAGCATATGCGTGCTTCATCTGCTGAGCAACAAAAGGGTTCTATCTTATCGCGGCGTGAGGGAGGAAGAGACTTCCCTCATGGTCGACAAGATCAGAAAATTGAGTGCTTCTTCGAAGCCCATGAACTTGAGCGACGTCATGTACGCTATGACCAACGATGTGGTTTGTAGGGTGGCTCTCGGAAACAAGTATGGTTCAGAGAGTGATTTTAAGGAGATGTTTACTGAGTTTGGGTTGCTGCTGGGGAGTATACCTCTGTGGGAGTACATTCCATGCCTGAGATGGATGAGAAGGTTTGATGGTTTGGATAAGAGAGTAGAAAGAGTGGTTAAGGAGATGGATAAGTTTCTGGCATCTGTTCTTCAAGAACATAGGGTTAGGGAGAGGAGAGAGGGAAATGGTGGTGAGCTGGATTTTATGGACATATTGCTTGATTTTCAGAGAGAGAATGCAAGTCTCACCCCTATTGAAGATGACACTATCAAAGCTATTGTTTTGGTATGAATACTTTTCTTTTACCACATGTATGTTTTTGTTTTAATTCTTATAGCAATACTCGTGTGTTTTCTTATAGAAATGTTTTGGCATGTTCTTATTATGGCTGCCCCTGTTTGGTTGAATATTTTTATTGCAGGATATGTTAGGTGCTGGAACTAATACTACATTTTCAGCTCTTGAGTGGGCGATGGCGGAGCTCATACGAAATCCAGAAGCCATGAAAACTTTGCAAAATGAAGTGAGAGAAGTAGCTGGAAGTAAGGATGAAATTGATGAGCAAGACTTGGAGAAAATGCCTTACCTGAAAGCAGTGCTGAAGGAGAGTCTAAGATTGCATCCGCCGAACCCATGGTTGTTCCGTCGTGAATCAACTCAAGACACAATAGTATTGGGCTATGACGTCGCATCTGGTACGCGTGTGATGATTAATGTTTGGGCGATTTCTAGAGATCCTTCAATGTGGGAATATCCTGAGGAATTTCGCCCAGAGAGATTCCTTGGAATGGACATAGACTTTAGAGGTCTGCATTTTGAGTTCATCCCGTTTGGGGCAGGCAGGAGGGGTTGCCCTGGTATTACATTCGGGGAGGTGGTGGATGAGCTTGCCGTAGCCAAGTTGGTACACAAGTTTGATTTTAGATTGCCTAATGGACCGAAAATGAAGGAGTTAGATTTAAGTGAATCTAGTGGACTCACGCCCCAAAAAAAGTGTCCTTTGATTGTTGTAGCTACTACATCACAAGTTCCTTTTTAGATAACGTAATGTCGATGTTTTAAAATCGGATTGGATCAATCGGTTCAACCTTGAACTTACGTGTTTCCATGTTCGATTTAGACATGAAGACCGCCTATAAATAATTTGACCAGCTTGTATAATAAAAACTGGTACTGCAATTATATTGCATATACAGTTATACCATAATATCAATGCATTTTTATGTATATAATGCAATGCAGTAATATTACATATGTAAACATTGGTTCCATATACTTAGATTTAATTAATAAGGGTAAATTAAATGACACAAGAACTCAAGAGTTTAAATAATATGAGTAAATCAAAAGCTAAACATCCTAAACTTTGAGTTTGTCACTAACAAACCGAACAGCCAAGTACATGATTATGTAGTACCAATGTCTAAAAAATCAGAGGAGTTCAACCACGGATCAACATTTGTGATCCAACTACGGATTTATGAAGTTTTGAAGTCAAATGTTGTTTTGTGTTCAATACTCCCTTCGTTCCATAGTAGTGGAGGAATTCTTTTTCGGCACAAAGATTAAGAAAAATGTGTGTAATGTGTTAAATAAAAAGATAATAAAGTTGGAGAGAGGAAAAAGTAAAGAAAATAAAGTAAGAGAGGGGGAAAAGTAAGAGAAGAAATATGTTGACTTTTATTAAAAAGAGAAATGACTTCACTCCTATGGAACATACTAAAATGACAAAATGACACCACTACTATGGGACGAAGGGAGTATTATGTAACTGTGTGTATAACACGTGCAATTGTCAATATATTTATCTAAAGGCTCGGATACTATATGACTTATAGTGCTTTTATATAAATAGTTCATGAATACGTAGAATATATATTTGGGCTCTCAATTATTTAAGGGACCTGAAATGACGGCTTCAATCACCTCAAGAATAAGTTGGCCTTAGTTAAGAAGTGAGTCGCCGAACTAGAAAATTACTATCATGGAAGAAAATATACTCTATATAGAAAAATTGTGAGAATCTAAAAAGGACCTTTAGTGAATAGACTAATTATTTTCTTAGTCATTTATTTATTAAAAGTAAATTTACAAAGTTAAATGGTTGTGAATGTTGGAAAAGAAAATCAGGCTCAATTGTACGAACGAATCGGGCTAGTGCACCTTATAGGTCATGCATTACATATTAGTTTGAAATTATTAATTTCATAGCATGGAAAATGAAACATCAATTACCGAATTAGAAAAATAACAAGATATTTTCAGTGGACTTTCTAATCAAATTACTATTAATTTCATTTTGACTTTCTAATCGAATGCATCTACAAAACACCCTTTGCCATTCCTTCTCCTTACACATTAGACTCTCCAAACCAAAAATGATTTCTATCTCACATTTCTTTGTTGTGCTACTCTCCACATTTCTCTTCCTCATCTTCCTCCACAAATGGCGCCGCAGTCATTCTCCAGAGCCCCGGAAACGTCTGCCTCCGTCTCCACCAAAGCTCCCGTTCCTAATATTATATTTGTGATGTGGATCCATGTATTTTGTGATCCATTTCCCAAGAATTTACCCATTTGTGATGCTTGATCTAGGTATTTTTTTGTGAGACTTGGTTTTCTATTTTATCAATAAAGGGAACCCAACAACAAATAAGGAAACTAAGATAAACAAAGAAGGAAATAGCATTGGATAGAGTGGAAATTGTGATACATAGTCATTGATGCGGTAAGCTAAGACACTTACAACATACTAACATGCATCCATGGCTAGGTCTTCAAGGAAACCACAAACCTTGAAGCATACCTCTACTTGCCCCATACTTCACTAAGAATTGATGAACCAAGCAACCTAGAATCTAGGAATTGGATAAGAAACCCTCTCAAAGAGGAACAAATCTCTCAAGCATATAATTCAGCAAAATCCAAGGAAAAAGATGACATCAAGCAGTATTTATACTAGGGTCCAATTTCCAAAGAAAAGGCCCACAAAATCAGGCTCGCGTCACTCCCACCCGGCCGGGTGGAATTAAGGGCGCTAAATCACCCGGCCGGGTGAAACCCCTCTGATCTCTTCACGCCTTGGACGAGCCACCCGGGGTGGCATAAAGGCCACCCGGTCAGGTGGTGTAGCTAAGCCTCGGTGAGTCCAGTGACGCCACCCGACCCGGGTGAGTTTGGGCCTCAAAGTTTGACTCCCAGCCGCCAAACTTCATCGCCAATCTCGTCGCGGGCTTCCCGGTCGTCGTAGACTCCTCCAGCATGGTCTTTTTGATGAACGCAGTGATCCCCTCATATAGGCGCCTCGTCATAGACCTCGTCACGGGCCGCCCGGGCATGGTTGTATCATCCTCCCCTTCTTGGAAAGGATTTGTCCTCAAATCCGGATCTCCTACAAAGTCAAAAGGACTCAAATCAGCCACATTGAAAGTGCAACTAACATTATACTCACCGGGCATATCTATCACATAGGCGTTGTCATTGATGCGCTCCAACACGAGAGGGTCAATAGTATGCATCCACATCAAAATGTGGTGTTTGGTACGCCGGCGGAGTGGTTGAGTCTTGGGTGCCGGGCGACGAACCGGGAGTACCCAAAAAGTTGTACTTGCTCGCCCAATCGTCAAACGAGTTCAAGTCGAACCCTCCGGAGCGCCGCTGGAGTTTCCATCGTCGGACATTTTTTCAACAATTGAAGAGAAAGGAATAGATGAGTGTAGTGAATGGAAGAGGAGTGAGAGTAGTGTTTGTGTGTAAAATGGTGAATGGAGTATGAAGTATATTTATAGAATAATAAAAGAAAATTAAAAAAAATTAAAAAATTCGACCGTTTGTTGCAACGGTCATTTGACCGTTTAAATTAAAAAAAAAATTATTACGTCATAATTTCTACGCCCACTCGCGGGCCGGCGAGTGGGCGTCACGCCATCCTCCAGCGCGCGCCACGTGGGGCGCGCGCGTCGTCTCGCCTGCTCGAGGCCGGCCTCGCCGGCACGCGTCGCGCGACGAGATGTCTCATCTCGTCGAGACGAAACAAGTGTCGCAATGTTGTCTCGATGCTGACTCGTCTTGTCGAGACAGCATCGCGTCCGCGATGCGGATGCCATGAGGAACCGAAGCGGTGGTACCTAAGAGAATTAATGGTGCATAGTAATGGCTGGGTTACATTAATTTGGAAATTGAGCTTTATAAATAAATTTCCAATTACATCACATTTATTGATTTGATCAATAAATTATTATTCATATAAATTGTTTCAATAATTGGGACGTGTGTTAGCAATTGTTGTGTTATTGGATGTATTGGTCCATTATGATCACTATGTCATTATTTTGGAAGTAAAAATAGTGATAAATCCCAATATGATGATTTGATTCATTATTTATTGAAATAGTAATAGCATATATTTTCTATTAATTCGAGAACAAATCTGTTATTATATTGAAAGGGGTGATATATTATTATTTGGAAATAATATATATGTAATATTGATTTGGAATTAATGTTGAATATTTTATATATTAATTTAGAATTATTATGAATTGCTAGTCCACGTTTAATTTTAATGAAATATTAATTGGATTAATAATTGTATTTGTTGAGCATTGTTTGATATCCCATGCGATAAGCGTGCTATTTGATTTTTTATGCTTATTTATTTAACTATTTTAGTTAGAGACCGTTTTATTGTCTGGGTAGGCGGCGCCCAGTATGTGTAGTCCGTGTTATACTATGTCTGGGCAAGCGGCGCCCAGTATGTGTAGTCCATGTTATACTATGTCTGGGTAGGCGGCGCCCAGTAATTGTTTGAGTTTTGATATTGGATATTATATTCACATAACTAGTATCACACTTTTTCCCCATAAAATATAAGTCTTGTTTTTGAAACAAATGCGTCGTCCATCACAATTGTTTGATATTTCTAGCCTTTTCGACCATGCGTTTTACGCCCTCGCGTTTACTCTAAATCTACAAGGTTTAGGCTCATTCATAGAAGCATGGTTGGCATGGGGGGCAAAATATATGTTAAAATTAGTGGGAGCTAATCAATACAATAAACCCTTGTTTGATTAGTGATGCGAATGTGATCTTTGTATGAATTTCTAATTTGATTTTCATTTTATTTTCTGTTCAGATAATATGTCAAACTTATCTTATGAGTGTATGATGGAAACAAACAAATTGACTAGGTCAAATTTCACGGAGTGGTAGAGAGAGTGCCCAAAACTCAAGGCACAAGGTGCAATGAGTGGGAGCTCAGCTATGTTTGTCATTGAGATAAATATCTCTATGAATAACTCGCAATCCTGGGTATTGGATACCGCTTGTGGTTCACACATTTGTAATAATGAGGAAGGTCTAATAGACAGCAGGAAAGTGAGGCCTGGGGAAGTAGACCTACGTGTTGGAAATGGAGCAAGAGTTGCTGCCGAACGCGTGGGAACTTATAGATTAGATCTTCCCTCAGGACATAGACTAGATTTACATAATTGTTAGTTTGTTCCAGTTATTTCAAAGAATATTATTTCCATTCCGATGTTGGACATCGAGGGTTTCTCCTTCCATTTTGCAAACAGCAGATGCTCGTTTTCTAATAATGGAGTATTTTATGGAAATGCCTCTTTAGAGAATGGATTATATATGCTTGAATGCAAACAGAATATTCTCAATGTGCAAAATAAAAGACCAAAGCTATGTAATACTGATAATGCTACTTATCTTTGGCATTGTAGACTTAGTCATATCAATTAGAAAAAGATAGCAAGATTGAGAAAGTTAGACTATCTAAATTCATTTGATTTTGAATCATATGGTGCTTGTGAATTATGTCTCAAAGGAAAAATGACTAATAAGCCACTTTCTAGGAAAGTGGTGCATGGTAATGATGTGCTAGAGTTGATCCACACAGATGTGTGCGGACCGTTTCCTACTCAAGCAAAAGGTGGTTATTCGTACTTCATTACTTTTACTGATGATTTCACAAGGTATTGATATGTGTATCTTATGAAACACAAATTTGAGGCCTTTGAGAAATTTAAAGAGTTTAAGTGTGAAGTTGAGAAACAACTTAGGAAAAGTATCAAAAGTCGATCAGATCGAGGAGGGGAATACTTGAGCCGAGAATTTCTTGATTACTTGAAATCACATGGAATTCAGTCAGCATGGACACCTCCTGGTACACCACAAATGAATGGAGTATCTAAAAGGAGAAATCGAACATTATTAGATATGGTTCGATTCATGATGAGTTTAGCTAGTCTTCCTTTATTTCTCTGGGGTCATACTTTATTGACTGCTATTTACATTTTGAATAGAGTTCCATCTAAATCAGTTGAGAAAACACCATATGAGTTATGGTATGGTAAAAAGTCTTGTCTTAACTATATGTGGACCTGGGGGTTGTCCAGCTTTTTTTAAGAAACAAATGACTGATAAGTTGGAATCTAAAAGTGAGAAGTGTTACTTTGTGGGATATCCTAAACAAACTAGAGGATATGAATGCTACTGCCCTGGAGATCACAAGGTGATAATCTCTAGGAATGTGACGTTTCTTGAAGACAATTATGTCTTAAAGGAACAAGGTCACAACATTATAGATCTTGAAGAAATTCAAGAACCACAAGATAACATTGAGGATGAGGTATTGCCAAATGGTTTGAACAATAACTTAGTGGGAGTTTTTGATGATCTATTGGGAGGGGCAATTACTATTAGAGGAGACCCTAGAGGGACTCTCGAAGAACCTCCTCAACACAATGAGATGCATCAAAGACAAGATGATACAATAGTTGCATCACCTTTACCTCAAGAAGATCATAGTGATATTCCTGAACCTACTCACATTCAGAATGAACAGCCCGAGCCAAAAGAAAACCACTCAATAGGCCTAGAAGGATTCGTCGTCCACCTGAGACACTGAATCTAATGATTGAGAACCAAGATGATGAAGTTGATTTAGATGACGATGAGCCTAAGACCTATACCGAGGTGCTGTCAGATACCGATCGAGAGAAGTGGCTTGAAGCCTTGATATCTGAAATTAGGCTGCAAATGGATCTTCAAAAAGAAGAGAGATGCAGATGGAAAAGTACAAACCTACAAGGCTAGGTTAGTGGCAAAGGGTTATAGACAACGCGGAGGCATTGACTATAATGAAACCTTTTCGCCAGTGGCTAAGGATATTAGTTGCAATAGCTGCATAATACAACTTTGATATTTGGCAAATGGATGTCAAAACCACATTTCTCAATGGAGAATTAGAAGGCGATGTCTAGACACAGCGTGAAGGTTTTGTATCGAAAGAAAGGCCGAATGCAGTGTGCAAGCTACAAGAGTCCATTTATGGACTTAAGCAAGCTTCTAGGAGTTGGAATATTTGTTTTGACAGAACAATCAAATCGTTTGGTTTTGTCAGAAGCAAAGAGGATCCATGTGTTTATAGTAAACGCAAAAATGGAAACGTCGTATACCTTATCATAAATGTCGATGACATCTTGATTATGGGAAGCGATCATTCCATGATGCAATCCGTGAAAGAATGGTTGTCTAGTTCCTTTATGATGAAGGATCTGGGTGATGCTTCCTACGTCCTTGGAATCAAGATCTATCGAGATAGACCGAATAGGATGTTAGGATTATCACAATCCACTTACATAGACAAATTGCTAAGGCGCTTCTCAAGGAGAATTCTAAGAAATATTTTCTTCCTATGAGACATGGCATTGTAGTATCAAAGAAGGATTGTCCTTCTAATGGAAAAGAAAGAAACAACATGAAAGGGATCTCATATACTTCGGCTATAGGATCTATTATGTATTCCAGATGTGGCCTATGCGCTTAGCATGACAGACAGATTTCAGCAAAATCCCGGTGAGGAACATTGGAAAACTGTTAAGACTATTCTTAAATACCTTAGAAGGACTAAAGAATATTTCTTAGTCTATGGTGGACTGGTTTAGTCTATGGTGGACAACCAGAGTTATCAGTTACTGGGTATACTGATGCTAGTTTCCAAACAGACCATGACGACTATAAGTCTCAGTCTGGATATGTTTTTATCCTCAATGGTGGAGCAGTGAGTTGGAATAGTTCCAAACAAGGTACCATTGTCGATTCCACCACCGAAGCCGAGTATATTGTTGCATCTGAAGCTGCCAAAGAAGCCGTTGCTTTGTTAGAGTTCGTTAAAGAACTGGGTGTCATTCCGAGTGCCAACTGTGCAATACCTTTGTACTGTGACAACACCGGTGCTGTTGCGCAAGAAAAAGAACCCAGAGCTACGAACAGAATCAAGCATGTTCCTAGAAGATATCATCTGATCAGAGAAATAATTGAAAGAGGCAACATAAAATTAGAAAGAGTACCCACTGATGATAATTTGGCTGATCCTTTCACCAAACCATTATGTATAGCAAAACATAACAAGCACTTCGAGAGCTTAGGTGTTAAGCATGTTGGTAGATGGCTTTGAATCAGTGGGAGGTAAAGTTTTATGTCTTAGAAACATTTTGTATTGAGACATTATTACTTGATCACATTCTATGATAATTTTATTTTCTATGGGTATTGTGCACTTATTGGAATAATTGTTTAAATGTTTATCTTTATTCTAAATATTTGTTCCCTTGAATTATGATTGTCATTAATGGTGTGAGACATTAATGATATTAATGATATAGTATAATTCTAAAATATCCCTAACCAATGATCATCAAGAATGGGATATTGATGATATGTTATAGGTTAGCATGGGGTTTGCATCACATTCTTCGAGAATGCAGTTGTTCTCACAACTATGAGGTATTTGATACTCGTGATGGACACATGGTATACTTTGGAGAGTATTGGTATACCATACTATTAAACTATTTTGTTAAGTGTCTATAGTTTATAGTGCATGAAGTATGTAATAGTCCTTGGATCTGAGGTCATTACACATTTTGTTTGTTGAGTGGTGTGCTTTGACCTTGTATAACGCTTTGCCTCCCCTCGAATGATTAAGACACGTACTTGTGTTGGGTACATCATAAGATAAACGAAAATGGAAGTTGAGCCTAGAATGAGATTCATTCCTCGATTAGAATTTCGAGAGAACACTCAAATTCTCTATATTACTTAACCATTAAGTCATTGGCCAATGCAAAGATATATTTGATTAAAGTAATTGAATATGATCAAATGGGTCATTAAATATAGATGAGATAAAGTGATTGAGCTATTTGGACACATGAAAAATCTTAGGCTCAATCAGGTGGTTCGTGAATGAAAGGATATTACTATAAACTTTGTGTAAAGGCTTGTTTACCGAATTCACGTAAACGTCCTTCATATATCGAGCTACGCTGCCAACGCAGTTTAGGAGTTTTGTGCAGACTTCGGTTTGATTGTCGTCGATAATGGGGGCCTAAAGGGTCACATTTTCAGTGTATTGTTGATTCGCTCAAGGGTACAAAGTTAGAGCTGCGTATTATATCTAATGCTAGTCCAAGTGGGAGATTGAAAGAAAATGGGCTAGATTAGATTAATAGGAAATAATTCTATTGGGCATGTCCCAATGTTACAATTATTCTATTATATATATGCTCTATTGTAGAGAAGAGAACAGATAGAAAACCTAATTCTCTAAGAGAGAAAGCGGCGCAAGAATGCGTACGTTCATCAAGAGATTTCCTAGCTTTCTCTATAGAACGATTGTACCAAGGAATTGTTCTTGCATTGGATCAGAATACACGTGGACCTCGATAGTGATGGATTCATCTTGTAGGATTTGTACAATCAAGGGAAGATAACGACACAACAAGTAAGATTTAATTCCGTTGTGTTTTACATGCTCAACTTGCAATATGATTATGAATCTAGATCTGTTATTCTTGTATGCAATTTCCATTAAGGTCATTAGATGATTACAAGAATTCCTAATTTCTCAGGCAAGGAATGTACTCCCACAGAGGTATACTCCCCAGCAGCAACCCAAGCTCAGTAAACATCTCCTTAAAATCACTCTCTGAACCATACTTGTTTCCCAGAGCCACCCTACAAACCACGTCGTTCATCATAGCTTACATGACGTCGCTCAAGTTCATGGGCTTCGAAGAAGCACTCAATTTTCTTATCTTGTCGACCATGAGGGAAGTCTCTTCTTCCCTCACGCCGCGATAAGATAGAACCCTTTTGTTGCTCGGCAGATGAAGCACGCATATGCTGCAGCCCTGCCGCCAGAACTCTCCATACGGTGCGAAGATCACATTCCGGTTGTTGTAGTTCAGCCAGCTCGAGACGCTTAGCTCGGACTTGCTCGCGAAGATCAGGTCATGGGTTTTCATGATCTCTCGCACAGCATCGGCCGAGGAGACGATAAGGACGGGGACTTTGCCGAAGTGGACCAGCATAAGGGGGCCGTGGCGGCGGGAGAGTGATTGGAGGTATCTGTGGGGGTTTGAGCCCAGCTGGTGGAGGTTTCCGATTAGCGGGAGCTTTGGTAGAGAAGATGGAAGCCTTCCCCGGGCGGCGCCATTTGTGGAGGAAAAAGAGAAACACTGATGCGGAGATTAGCACAGCCAAGAAATGTGAGATGGAAACCATTTTTAGTTTGGAGAGACTAATGTATGAGGAGAAGCAAATGGCAAAGGTTGTTTTATAGATGCCTTCGATAATTACAAAGTCAATTGAAATTAATAATTTGATTAGAAAGTCCACTGAAAATATCTTGATATTTTCATAAATATGGTTTGGCTTGTATTATTTAGATGATTCAGTGTTCCATAATTGATGTTTAATTTACCATGGCCCAATCTAAAATTAATAATTTTAAATTAAAATAAGAAATTGCATAAATAAAAAAAACTATCACTTAATTAAAATTAAAAAAAAAAAAGAGAAGTCTGCTAAATTTCTTCAATGAGACATGTTGTAGTTAGCCTTAAACTCATTTTTTACGAGGGTGAATGTTTTTCTTTTGTATTCTCGGAATTCATTTTTTGCCACTAACTCTTTGATAAAAAATAAAAAATAATAATTAAATTGGAAGCATTAAAAATCACAAAGTACAAGGAAACAAATCAAAATTCAACAACCATAAGTGCCACATGGCATGATTGGATTGGCCTTCATCATGTGGTCAGATAAGGACGAAGCCAGGAATTTATACCGAGACAAACAAATATATGGGAAAAATTTAAGAGTTTAGGAGGGACATTTAATAAAAAAAATAAATTATTAAATTTTACTACCTCTGTCCCTGAAAATTTGTGATCACCTATTTCCTTTTTCGTCCGTCCATAAAAATTTGTCACCTTTCACTTTTACCAATTTTGGTAATAGACCTCACATTCCACTAACTCATTCCTGCTCATATTTTATTTTAAAACTAATATATAAAAGTAGATCCACATACCACTAACTTTTTCAACCCACTTTCTATTACATTTCTTAAAACCCGTGTCAGATCAAATGGTGACGAATTTTGGGGGACGGAGGGAGTATAATAAATGATTTATTCATATGTGAGGATATTGCCCTACATGCTAGATCTGTCCATGCAATTAGGATCGCTCTATAGTTAGGTAGGTGGTCACAAAGTAAAAGGAAGCAAATCAAAATTCAGCAACCATAAGTGCCACATGGAACGACTGGATTGGCCTTCATCATGTGGTCAGGTAAGAACGAAGCCAAGAATTTATTTCGAGACAAACAAAAATATTACATGGGAAAAATTCAAGAGTTCAAGAGGGACATTTTATAAAAAATAAAATTTACCAAACTTTACAATAAATGATTTATTCATATGTGAGTATATTGAACGGCCCATACATGCTAGATCCGTCCATGCAGTTAGGATCGCTCTAAAGTTAGCTAGGTGGTCACAAAGTACAAGGAAACAAATTAAAATTCAGCAACCATAAGTGCCACATGGCACGACTGGATTGGCCTTCATCATGTGGTCAGCCAAGAACGAAGCCAGAAATTTATTCCGAGACAAACAAAAATATTACATGGGAAATATTTAAGAGTTTAGCAGGGACATTTTATAAAAAATAAAAATTACCAAACTTTACAATAAATGGTTTATTCATATGTGAGTATATTGAATGGCCCCTACATGCTAGATCCGTCCATCCAGTTAGGATCGGTCTTCAGTTAGCTAGGTGGTCACAAAGTACAAGGAAACAAATCAAAATTCAGCAACCATAAGTGCCACATGGCACGACTGGATTGGCCTTCATCATGTGGTCAGCTAAGGACGAATCCAGACTTTATACCGAGACAAACAAAAATATTACGTGGGAAAAATTTAATAATTTAGGAGGGACATTTTATAAAAAATAAAAATTATTAAATTTTATGATAAATGATTTATTCGTATGTGAGTATATTGAATGGCCCATACTTGCTAGATCTGTCAACTGAAACCGTCAATTGATAATGGCGCATCCGTGACACTCCGATATCTCGGAAAAAAGTGACACTCTAATATTTTATCGGAGTGTAAAACAATTTTTTCAAATCCAAATTTTAAAAATGACCTAAAACAAACTAAGTGTCTAAAATAATGGGATAAAATTCTCAAGCCGTGTACAGGCGGTACTCTAATTATTACAATCGAAGGAAGATAACAACAATAAAAGTGAAATGAAAATTACAACGGAATTAATAAAACAAACCAAACTATAAGTCAAGTCGAGGGAAGCCCTCTTTCCGTAAGACAAATTACGCCCCGGCTAGTGCTCACGGAATGGCGTATTGTTCCCAAAGATAAAACGGCTTTCTCCTAGCATGTAGAAGCACCTCAAACCCGCTAGGCACCGACGAACTTGATGGAGTTCCAAGAATCGAGCTATTCAATGCTTCTAAGATGCACACTATGATGTAGAGAACTTGAGAGAAGAGAGAATGCTTTTTGTTGGTCTATGTTCCCTCTTCCAAACTCCACCTATTTATATGATAGGGGAGGCCACCTCAAAGGTCTTAGCATTAAGGGACATCATAAACCAAATGGAGGTTACAAGAACATGAAAGGCCAAAGGACTTAGCCACATGAAAGGCCAAAAGCCTCTTATTTATCACACGTTTTCAACAATCCCCCACATTGGTTGGAGCACTGCCAGCTCAAACCAACACAAGACGTGTATGCGTGCATGTAGACTCTTCGCTCAATTCTCGAGAAACAATATTGCATTTGGAATAGTAGCTTGGGGCTTTGAACTTTCCATAATCAACACTATCGGGCATTCCGGCGGCCTGGTGGACATGATGCCTTGAACCATTCCTCCTTGGTGTATACCGAGACAATAATATTGACACAATACTATTTACAAACTCATCAGTTCTCACGTTTGTGTCCTTTACTGGCCATGGAACACCACTTTGGATTCATAAGTGATTCACATATTGAAGCGGTCCACACTTCTTCACTTACATAGGTGATTCTTTTCCAGGTATCCTGCAATACCCACCTCCTCGAGGTTTCTAAGAATCATTAAAAGTTAAAACTTAGCCTCTTACCACATGCAGGTTACAACACTCAATGCTTTTCTAAAGAATGGGCGAAGATAAAAAAATCTTCCGAGTGTTACAGCTAGAGTCATATAGCTTCGTTTTCCCATTGAACCAAGCCCATGAGATCTCCAATCGTATGGTTGGGTTACCACTATAATCATCTTTTAAGATGTGGTTTTCAGTCCCATTCCTTTTAGCAATTTATGCATTTGATCACGGTTTAAACTTCTAGTTAACGGATCCGCTAAGTTATCCACTGCCTTACATAGTCAACTGCGATAACACCAACTGTGATCAACTGCCTCACGGTATTGTGTCGCCGACGAATATGTCGAGACTTACCATTGTATAAGCCACTATGTGCACTCCCTATAGCCGCTTGGCTATCATAGTATATCACTACTGCCGGCACTGGCTTCTTCCAACATGGAATATCTTCTAGGAAGTTTCTAAGCCACTCAGCTTCTTCCCCTGCTTTGTCTAAAGCGATAAACTGAGATTCCATGGTGGATCGAGCTATACACGTCAGTTTCATTGACTTCCACGAAACAATTCCACCCCCCACAGTGAACACATACCCACTCGTCGAAAATGAGTGTTTTGAATCAGAGATCCAATTTGCATCACTTTACCCTTCAAGTACTTGGGGATAGTGTGTGTACTACAGCTCAAAGTTAAGAGTATACTTCAAGTATCTCAAAACCCTACGCAGAGCTTTCCAATGTTCCCTGCTTGGGTTGCTCGTAAATCGGCTCAGCTTATTCACCGTACACGCAAGATCTGGTCGGGTGCAGTTTGTGATAAAAATCAAACTCCCTATGATCCTTGCATATTCTTCTTGAGCTACAGGCTCACCCGTGTGCTTACTCAAATGCACGTTGGGTTCCAATGGAGTCTTAGCTGGCTCACAGTTAAAGGAGTGAAACTTTTTAAGCACTTTCTCAATGTAATGAGATTGTGTCAATGCAATTCCCTCATGATTCCTTATAATCTTGATTCTAAGACTCACATCAGCTAGACCCATATCTTTCATGTCGAAATTACTCTTCAACATATTTTTGGTTTCGTTGATAATGACACTATTACTGCCCATAATCAACATATCATCTACATAAAGAAACACAATAACAAAACCGTTATCTGTGTTCTTAATGTAAACACACTTATCACACTCATTGACAGTGAACCCATTGGACAACATCACATTGTCAAACTTCAAGTGCCATTGCAAAGGCGCTTGTTTTAATCCATATAGAGACCTCACTAGTTTGCATACCTTCCTTTCTTGGCCAGGTACTACAAACCCTTCAGGTTGTTCCATATAAATTTCTTCCTCCAATTCACCATTAAGAAATGCAGTTTTCACATCCATTTGGTGAATTTCAAGATTGTGGAAAACAACAATCGCAAGAAGCACCCGAATGGAAGTGATTCTTGTAACGGGTGAATACGTGCCGAAGAAGTCATATCCTTCTTGCTGCTTAAAGCCTTTCACAACTAGGCGAGCCTTGTACTTTTCAATAGTACCATCAGTTTTATATTTCCTTCTCAGGATCCACTTGCACCTAAGGTCTTACAACCTTCTGGCAAGTCTACTAACACCCATGTGTTATTTCTCATAATTGATTCAGTTTCACTATTGATTGCTTCTTGCCAGAATGGCGCACCTGGGCCAGACAACGCTTCCGCCAACGACTTTGGTTCATCATCCAACATAAAGGTTATGAAGTCGGGACCAAAAGTCTTAGCAATTTTAACTCTTTCACCACGTCTTGGTTCTACATCCTCAGGACTTAACCTCGTCCTTTTTTGGAGGATTAGAACTAGTGGATTCATCTATCATTCTTTCACTAGAACGATCCTCCTGCCTCTTGCAAGGGTAAACATTCTCAAAGAATATAGCATTCCTTGACTCTATCGTTGATCCTTCAGCCACGCCAGGCACAACTGACTTATGGACTAGGAAACGATATGCACTACTATTAAGTGCATGGCCAATAAAGATGCAATCGACTGTTTTAGGGCCAATAGCAACTTGTTTCGGAGGCGGCACTTCTACCTTTGCTAAACACCCCCACACTTTGAGGTATGAATACGAAGGTTTCTTGCCTTTCCATAACTCATAGGTTGTCACATCCCTATTTTTCAGTGGAATCTTATTCAGGATATAATTTGCCATTAACACAGCCTCCCCCCACATGTTCTGGGGTAAACCTGAACTAATCAACAGAGCATTCATCATCTCTTTAAGTGTTGGATTTTTGCGTTCAGCAGCACCATTCGACTGAGAATATGGAGCCGTAGTTTGGTGAATTATACCACTTGCATGACATAATTCTACAAACGGCGCCACATATTCACCACCTCTATCACTTCGAACACACTTAATTTGACAATTAAGTTGATTTTCGGCTTCATTTTTTAAGTCTTTAAACGCTTCAATTGCCTCATCTTTACTTCTTAATAAGTAAAGGTAACAATATCTTGTGCAATCATCTATAAATGTGATGAAATACTTTTTACCACCTCTTGTTTGCACAAATTTCAAATCACATACGTCTGTATGGATCAACTCAAGAGGTTTTGTGCTCCGCTATACCGAATGGAACGGTAGCTTAGCCATTTTGGCTTCAACACACACTTCACATCTTTCTTGTGAGTTAAACTTATCAACTTTTAGTAAATTAAGATTTACTAATCTTTTTATAGCATTTAGATTTACATGTCCCAATCTATTATGGCATAAATCAGAGCTCTCAAACAAATAAGAGGATGTGTCATCTTCTTTATTGCATATTCCTTTTCCACGGTGAATGACCATAACATTCAGCTCAATAAGCCCATTCACTAGGTGGCCTTCACCTATGAATTTTCCATTCTTGGTCAATATAACCTTTTCACACTCAAATTCTAGTGAGAATCCAATATTTACTAGAAATGAGCCTGACACCAAATTATTTCGGATGTCTGGGACATGCAGCACATCCTTAAGGGTAAGAACCTTTCCAGATCCTAGTTTTAGGAACACATTACCCACACCAACTACCTCAGAAGAGGCTTGGTTTCCCATGCGTACTTTTCTACCTCCAACAGATCTGCAAATAGAAAAAATGTTTCTCTTAGAGCACACATGACATGTTGCACCCGTATCAATAAACCATTCATTTGGATTATTATTATGGTCCACGTCGGAGACATTTGCGACCACCTCGTGATCTTTGTTGTTTATAACAACACGTTCAAATAATTTGCACAATATTGTCTCCATCAATAAGTGCACAATTATATTGAACCATATGTGCATTGGTATATTCAACACCCCATGCATCCCAATTATTACTACCAAGTCAAAATTGGTCTTTCTTGTCAAATGACAAACGGTAAACACAATTCTCAAGAAAATAGCTCTCAAGGAATTAACCACTTCATTGCACATCAACATTGCGACTGTTCGTTTCTTCATTCCAGCTTTGGAGCTCATGTTTCCTCCAACTTCGATTGGTATAACCCTGTCTTAGAAGAGTACACTAATTTTTCTTGCGATTGTCAGAAATAATGGGATAAAATTTCCAAGCCGTGTAAAGACGGTACTCTAATTATTACAATCGAAGGAAGATAACAAATCATTTAAAATTTTCTAAAGATTTGGCTAGTTTTTTTTTAGAGTTGAGATTTAAGAAATCAAAGTTCAGATTAATTTTTCGAAATAAAAAAGAGAGGGAAGGTGACTCCAAGAGTCTATCATTCTATATGCATATAACTTGAATTTAATACACACGAATTAATCAATATTTTACACTCTATTTCACCTATTTTTTTCTAACTTTCATATATTGTCTTATTAAAAATTTAAAACTACGCTATAGAGTGAAATAGACAACACTAAAATAATTATATTTCTCTAGAAAAATATATAGTGGAAGATGGGTGCTATATATATATTGTAGGGATCAGATTAGTCTAGATTCACTAATTACCGAGACCTCTTTCATTGCCTCAGTGATGGCAATATACTCTGACTTAGTGGTGGACAAAGCCACAATGTGTTGCAGTTGTGATTTCCAACTTATGCAAGACCTACACACTGAAAATACATAGGAGGTTGTTGACTTCCTCTTATCTCTGTCATTAGCATAATTGAAATCCACAAAACCAGTTAGCAAAACACCATCATCACATTTAGAATAGCATAAACCATACTTAGCAGTTTGCTTCAAGTATCTAAGAAGCCATTTCAGAGCTTCCCAATGAACAGGACCTGGATTAGACATGTATCTACTAGGACATGACACAGCATAGGCAATGTCAGGCTTAGTGCTAACCATCAAGTACATAACAGATCCAATAGCATTAGCATAGGGAATTCTCTTCATAGCATCAATTTCAGATTGAGACTTAGGGCACAGATCTTTACTCAACATAAAATGAGCAGCTAAAGGCACAGAAGCAGGCTTAGCATCAAACATGTTAAACTTTTTCAGAATTTTGTACACATAGGGTTCTTGATGCAACACAAGGGTGGATGTATTTCTATCTCTATAGATATTAATCCCTAAAATTTTCTGAGCATCACCTAGATCCTTCATGTCAAAATTCTCACTCAAGGCAGCTTGCACACCCTTAATGGTTTTCAAACAAGGACCCATTATAAGCATATCATCAACATATAAAAGCAAGAACACAGGCACAGTATCAAGTTTCTTAACATACAAGCATGCATCAAAGGTACTTCTGACAAAACCTAACTTTTGCATACATGTATTAAACTTGATGTTCCACTGCCTAGGGGACTGTTTTAAACCATAAAGGGTCTTTTTCAACAAGCACACATGATTGGGAAACTTGGGATCAACAAAGCCCTCAGGCTGTTTCATGTAAATAGGCTTATCAAGGTCACCATGTAAGAAAGCAGTTTTAACATCCATCTGCTTCAATTCCCAATTAAAATGAACACACAAAGCCAACATCATTCTAACAGTAGTGAATTTAACAACAGGGGCAAAGATTTCTGTGTAATCCACCCCCACTTGTTGAGTAAACCCTTTTGCCACTAATCTGGCCTTGTACCTAAGGCTCTCCACCTCATTTTTCAATTTATAAAGCCACCTGCAATCAACCACAGATGCACCAGGAGGCAAAGGTACAAGTATCCAAGTAAGATTGATTTTTAGGGAATACATCTCCTCCAACATGGCTTTATGCCACTGATCCCAAAACTTTGATTTTGTAGCCTACTTGTAAGTTTGGGGTTCATCCCCATCAGACTCATGCACATTGAAAGCTAAGTTTATAAGAGCAACCAAACCAACAAAGCCATCAAAATTAACAGGCTTCTTCACATTAGTTCTTCTAGCCCTATCTCTAGCAAGCACATAATCCCATAAATTAGGAGCATCAATAGCATTCTGAATACCAGCAGGACTATTAATCACATTTTGAACAGGGACAGGAGGAGTATTCCTTCCAGGACTATCATGCAAGTTGGGCACATTGTCAGCAACATTTTGGGCAGGATTATTGTGCAACACATTTAGAGTTCCTTCATCAGGTGTCTCATTAGAAGTATAGACCGGATAAGTGTTCCAAAATGGTTGTTCCTTCTCACTTGGAGCATCACTGGGATGCTTCACTCCAGTGAGTGTTTCTGTGCACTCCACCTCAGTGAGAGGTTCATTGTCCACATCTATAGGATCTGGGCTCATTGTCAGTCTTAAGCAGGAGAATTCATCTTCATTGAAGACAACCTTGAACCCAGGTTCATCCCTTAGCCAGACTCTATACCCTTTGACACCCTCAGGGTAACCTAGAAAAACACCTTTCCTAGATCTAGGCTCAAGTTTATCAGACTTATTATGCACAAAAGCAATACAGCCAAAAACCCTTAGGTGAGAAAAAACAAGAGGCTTGCCATAGAACACATATTCAGGACACTGACCAACCAGAGGCACAGAAGGAGACCTATTTACCAAATAAGTAGCAGTTAATAAAGCCTCACCCTAAAACTTGTTTGACAATCCAGACTTAGAAAGCATGCATCTCACTTTTTAAGTAAAGTCATGTTCATTCTCTCAGCAACCCCATTTTGTTGTGGGGTATAAGGCACAGTTCTATGTCTTTTGATTCAAAAGCTATCACATAAATCATCCATCTGATTATTACAAAACTCCAGGCCATTATCAGTTCTAATTGCCTTAATCTTCTTACCAGTTTGAGTCTCAATCAAGGTTTTCCAAGTTTTAAGTTTTTCAAAAACATCAGACTTTTGTCTCATCAAAAAACACCAAACTTTTCATGAGAAATCATCAATCACAGACAAGAAGTAAACACATCCAGAGTGAGAAGACACAGAAGCTGGACCCCAGACATCCATATGCAAATATTCCAAGATACATTTACTCACATTAGCAGGAGCAGGGGTACTAGGAAAAGAAACACTATGTTGTTTACCCAGCACACAAGAATCACAGAAGGGCAACTCACTTTGAACATCATTATCAGAAAGAATGGCATGCTTTTTCAGGATACTCAAGCCTTTTGCACTCATATGACCTAGCCTATTATGCCACAACATGGTTCTGTCAGTTTTAACTACATTGGCATAAGGTTTTTCACATGCAAGAGGCACAACATTACACACATACAAGCCACATTTTTTATGAGCTTTGAAAAGACACATAGAACCTCTGCAAATTTTCATACAGCCTTCCCCCCACTTTCCCCCCCATACCCTCATTTTCAAGAGCAGTACAAGACATCAAATTATAGCATAGATCAGGAACATATCTGACATCCTTTAGGCTGAGCACATAACCATTTTCAAACTTCAAACACACAGTGCCAATACCAAGAATTTCACACTTCTTGTCATCAGCCATTGACACAAAAGTCTTAGTTACAGGTTTCAACTCAGAAAACACTTCCTTAAAAGGACTCACATGATAAGTACATCCAGAATCACACAGCCAATCATTTGAAGTAAAGGGACATGCAGGAGAAGCATTCACAAATTGCAGGTCATGCACCATGAACACAGAATCATTGACATTGTCATAAGTAGCAACATTAACAAGGGTTTCAACCTGGGGATTGTTGTTAGGAAACTTATTCTTCTTTGGTTTAGTGCACTCTCTCTTATAGTGTCCAACATCACCACAGTTGAAACACTTCCTATAGGTTTTAGGATCCTTGCTTAGATCAGGAACATATCTGACATCCTTTAAGCTGAGCACATAACCATTTTCAAACTTCAAACACACAGTGCCAATACCAAGAATTTCACACTTCTTGTCATCAGCCATTGACACAAAAGTCTTAGTTACAGGTTTCAACTCAGAAAACACTTCCTTAAAAGGACTCACATGATAAGTACATCCAGAATCACACAGCCAATCATTTGAAGTAAAGGGACATGCAGGAGAAGCATTCACAAATTGCAGGTCATGCACCATGAACACAGAATCATTGACATTGTCATAAGTAGCAACATTAACAAGGGTTTCAACCTGGGGATTGTTGTTAGGAAACTTATTCTTCTTTGGTTTAGTGCACTCTCTCTTATAGTGTCCAACATCACCACAGTTGAAACACTTCCTATAGGTTTTAGGATCCTTGCTTCTAGACCTAGACCTAAACTTTTTCCTAGAGTTTGAGGAATTACCAGAACCACTACTGGGCTCATTGCCCCCTCTAGATTTAGATCTTCCTCTAACATTCAACACCTTATTGTAAGCATTCTTATCAGCAACCCTTTCCCTAAGCTCAAGTTCTTTGGATTTCAGGGAGCTAATAATCAGGTCTAGAGGAGCAGAGTCTCTACCATACTTAATGGCAACCTTAACATCACTATAGGAGTCAGGTATGGCATTCATCAGGGCTATGCTAATGTATTCATCTATGGTTTTATCACCTGACCTCTTAATGTCCTGAACTAACTTCTGAAACCTATCCACATTGTCATCAATATCTTTAGCAAGATCAAGCTTAAACTTGAACAATTTTTCAAGCAAATACATTTTGGAAGACATAGAGGTTTCAGTATACAGAGTATCAAGTAATTTCCACATTTCAGCAGCAGATTCCTCATGATCAACTTTCCTAATCACAGAATCAGATAGATTTAACCCAATGGTAGCCCTAGCCAGATCATTCATCTCATCAATTCTATCCTGAGCAGTATCCCCAGGCAGAGTACCATCAACAACTTTGAACACCTTTTGTTGAATCAAAACACATTTCATTTTATGTTTCCAAATAGCAAAATCATTTTTACCATTATAAGGAACCAAACCAACAGGTTGAGCCATTTTAGCAAGAAATTTTGCAAGAACACAGGAAGCAAGACAGAAACACACAGCCTTACACACCTGAAAGCACAGAGACATACACCAACAACACAAGAACAGACCAAGAGCTTTCACACAACAGAAAGGAACTCAAATCCTTGACTGTTACGAGCAAGACTGGCCAAGGCTATCCCAGCTCGCAATCACTCACTACTGGAGGGCGTAGGGGGTCACTTGGGTAGTACAAGATGCTTGGTGGTCAAGTAACTTGAGATCACAAGATCATAGAGCACAGGAACCAGCGGAAGCTACACAAAGAAAAGAAAGCACAGAAGTCCTAAGTCCTTGCCAGAGACTGTCTACCAGAAACAAAAGCCCAAGCCTATATTTGGCACTAAACAGAAAACTCAAAACAAGAAGGATAAAGCCAATTTAGGGATCAGATTAGTCTAGATTCACTAATTACCGAGACCTCTTTGTTCTTGTACAAGAGAGCTCAGCCAAACTTTCACCCACGCGGCTGATATTACACAAGTAATACAAACTAAGATTACAAAGAATCTAGTTCTAACTATTACAAGGTCTTGACGCTATCAACTTAGCCTCGCTAGTAATCGCTTCAACCTGCACACTCAATACACAAGTTAGTAACACTAGGAAGGATCCTCTCGGATCTAAACACAAGAAACCAACCGATAACAGAGAACAAGAACAAAAGATCAAAGTATCTTGGCTCAGAACCCGCCACAACAACAAAGATCTATTCTTCTAGAACAAAACCCAAGGGAGCACCAATGGATTGGATAGAGTCAACCCTCAGACCACCAATACCTCCACCAGAGAAACCCCTCGCACCAGATCAAGTTCCACCGAACAAATCTCCACACACGGCCTTCGAGTTCTCACAAACCCTAGTTCGACTCCAGTAACAAGCAATCGAAGAGATTGCCTCACACCAGCACTCACAACAGATCTACCACTCAACAAACCATGGAAGATCACCAAGAGATGGCCGGAAGTTCATCGGAGAAGAAGAAGAGAGAAGAGAGAAGAGAGAGATGCTCTGAGTCACAAAGTAGAGAGAGAGATGAGAGAACAGTGAATGAAACGGCGCAAGGCCATCTCTCACTTAACACTAACAACCCTGCATCCAACGGCTGTCAAGCAAGATCCAAGAGGGAGGGCACATGGCAGCATCTGGTGAGAGAGGGTAAGTTATTGGGCTCAGCCCAAATTAAAACATCCGAGCTTAACAAATAATACAGCCCAAATAAGAGTCCACCCTAAATATCCAACATATATAATTATCCAATTCATATACAATGACTAACCACATAAATCTATTTTAGTAAATGCACATAAATTAATAGTTCTAGTCAATATTAAAATACTATTTAATCATTCTATTGTAGTTATTTTTTTATTATTCAGGATAGTATAAAATTTTATTGTACAAAATGTAAAATATAAAAAAATAATCGATAAAATTAATTTTCCTCAGTGTTAATAGGCTGTTTAGCCACCCAAAACTGTATCGGCCGGGGTCAAAAGCGTGTGCTAATTGCCAAAAATAAAACAAGTAGGAGTAATTAATTATTGGCTCTTAGAATAGATTTAGCTATTGTGGGGCAGCTATGTAAACTCATATTATGATAGAATAAGATGAAAGTGAGAAATTGAGAAACAAGAAATAAGATGGAAGAGTTCAGCAACAAACATTATATATTTAATTTTCTTTCCACTTAATTTAATCAATACTGTATCATTGTACTTACTCATCCCTTCGTCTATAAAATATTGTCAAGTTTTAACTCGGCACAGGTTTTAAGAAATGTGAAGAAAGTGAGTTGAAAAAATTAGTGGAATGAGAGACTCGTATTTATATATTAGTTTTATAATAAAATGTGATTGTAAAGAGTCAGTGGAAATTGGGGTCTATTTACCAAAAATAGAAGAAAAAAAAAGGCAAGGACAACTTTTTACGGACGGACTAAAATAACAAAACTGGATAATATTTCACGAATGGAGAGAGTATTAATTTGGGTGCTCAAATGAAATCCATCAAGATGGAGCAATTATTATATGTCTAACGAACTGCCTCTATATAAATCCGATCTGATTTCTACTTCTTCAATTCCTCCACAAATGGCGCCGTAGCCATGCTCCCAAATCCCTGAAAAGGCCACCGCCGTCTCCTCCAAAGCTCCCGGGGCACGGGAACCTCCACCAGCTGGGCTCTCCTCACCACAGATCCATCCAGTCACTCTCCCGCCGCCAAAAAAATAAAGTTTCCTTCACTTGTAATAGCTACTCCACATGCTTGCTAGGTTCTTCTATATTGAGTCGATTGCAATAATATTGTCAAAATATTATGACTTGATTGTTACAATAATATTGTCGAAACAAATAAATAAACACTTTTTTTAATACTTTCGGTCTTTCCTCTTGAATTTAATTTATTAGGTATATATTTTTCGATGAAATAAAATACTAGTTGTCAAGTAAGTACTATTTTCGATTCACCGTTCTTAGTAAATTGAAAGTTTGGGTAAATTATATGATTGAGCCTGTTTAGCTAACTTTTACAAATGTTACTTGGTTGAATGAAATTGATGATTTGAGTAAATAGTTAAATCTACATTAATTCGCTACAATTGGCGACACAATAAATCCAAAAGCGAAACAATAATAACTAGTGTATGGTGGGTCAATGACTTTTGGTTTTGTTATCTTGATAAATAAATACAATTACTTAAAAATACCCGAATTCGAGCAGTTGCTGGTACGAAAAAAGTAGGAAATACAGTCTAAAATATAGATTTAATTACTTAAAAATACTCGAATTCGAGCAGTTGCTGGCTCTTATGGTTTAATTCGAGCAGTAGCTGGTGGGTCAAAGACTTTTGGTTTTGTTATCTTCTGTATGTTATGTTCTCTCAATTAAGAGCTCTCTCTAGTAGTATTTTTTTCTTGTTTAATATGGATAATTAGTTATTGGACTTAGCTTGGAATATCAAACTCCCAATACCAAAGTAAATAATTTTACAAATTGAGCTCTTTTTTATTTGTAAGTACATAATTAGATATACATTAAATACACAATAGTTTTATAATGCTAAATAAAAATTATGATACATTAAATGTACAACACCTTGTTGTCAGCTCAACTTGTTGATGATATTAACTAGCACGCTGGAGTGGCGATTACAAGCAAAGGATTTTTTTTGCGGATTGTTAACTCACTAGTTTCATTCATATCCATCCCATTTTCATTCAATCCATCGGGCAATCTAAGGTCGAACTTGTGCACCAACTTGGCAATAGCAAGCTCAGCAATGGCCACTGCGAATGTAATCCCGGGGCAGCCCCTCCGGCCAGATCCAAACGGGATCAACTCGAAATGCAGACCTTTGTAGTCTATGCTCGTATCAAGGAACCTCTCCGGATAAAATTCTTCAGGTTTTTTCCAAAGGCACGGATCCCTAGCAATTGCCCAAGCATTGATCAGTACACGCGTGCCAGATGCAACGTCGTAACCTAGTACTTTTGTGTCGTGAGTTGATTCTCGAGGGATTAGTAATGGAACGGGCAAATGCAGCCTTAGACTCTCCTTGATCACTGCTTTTAGATAAGGCATTTTTTCTATGTCGTCCTCTTCTATTATCCCCTTGCTTTCGACAACCTTTCTTACTTCGTTTTGCAGAGTTTTCATGGTTCTTGGATTCCGTATCAGCTCCACCATTGTCCACTCTATAGTTGTTGCTGATGTATCGGTTCCAGCAACAAACATGTTCTGTAATAATTAAGAATAAAAAGCAATTAATGTTATAGAAAATAGGCCAATAAGCGAACCAACAAGACTATTGGTTAGTCGAACCTGTCTGGCCAAGTGGCCATTAGTTGAGACAGAATGTTGTGTAGCAAAGATATATAAAGTAAATAAATTATATAAATTCTACTTTATGATGTAACACACAAATAGAAAGGTGGAAAATTTATACCAAAATAAGAGCTTTGATAGAATCATCTTCAAAGGGGGAACTACTTTGACTGTCTCTTTGAAACTGAAGCAACTAAACCCTCCATCATCGATGTCCTCTCTCTCCTCTCTATCTCTGTGTTCTTGAATCACAATCTCCAAAAACTCATCAAACGCTTTAGTAACTCGGTCGATTCTTCGATCCAAACCATCAAACCGTCTAGTCCAATTCAACCATGGTATGCACTCCCACAGAGGAGACACGCCTATCAACTCCTCAAACTCCGTTAAAAGTTCACTGAAATTTCTTCCTCCGCCGTGCTTTTTCCCCAACGCTACCCTTTATGCAAACAGTGTCGAACGAAGAAAAAAATATTACCAGCAACTCAACTATTTATTCAAGTTTTAAAATAGAAAAGCCACAAATAAATATAGACTATTTCTATAGAACGAACAAAAAAAAAAAATTTATTTCTATGGGACGAAGGGAGTATTGATTATTAGAGCTTAAGCCCTTAGAAGGCCCGTTACCAGAGGCTTAAGTTCTATCAAATTTTAAAACTATAAATTATTTTATAAAAGACACTAAATAAGTGCTACTATAAAATTATGTTATTTTGGAAAAAACTTTTAGAAGACATAGCCCCTACTAAACTATATTTAAATATTTTTACCTGCCTCCGCCCCTACCTGCAAATTATATCATTCGTCAATGACATCAAAGCGTCGCTCAAGTTCACAACCGCCGTTGAAGATCCGAGCTGCGTGATCTTCTCGACCATGAGCGATGTCTCCTCCTCTCTGAGGCGGCGGTAGGACTGAACCCTTTTGGCGCTGAGCAGCTGAAGCACGCAGATGCTGCGGGTCCGGCGCCAGTACTCGCCGTAGGGAGCAAACGCCACGTCTTTATAGTTGTAGAGGAGCCTTCCCGGCATGTTTAATCTGGGCCGGTTCGAGAAGGTCAGGTCCTGTGTTTTCATGATCTCACGCGCTGCCTCGGCCGAGGAGGCTACGAGGACGGGCACACGGCCGAAGTGGAGGAGCATGAGCGGGCCGTAGCGGTGGGAGAATGAGTGGAGAGCTTTGTGGGGGAATGAGCCCATCTGGTGGAGGTTTCCGAGCACTGGAAGCTTTGGCGGTGACGGAGGCGGATTTCTCGGGGATGATGGGGCGTGACGGCGGCGCCATGTGCGGAGGAAGAAGAGGAAGAGAGGTGTGGTGAGTGTTGGAAACAGAGAGTAGAGTACAGCAAGAAGAAAGAAATAAACATAGCCTTTGTGTATTAGAAGAATGACTCAAAAGACTTATTTATTCCATTGAAATAAGGTGCTATTTATAGGCACTCTACACAAGAAAAATGCAACTGCTAAACTGAATATAGCTAAGAAATAGGACCACTACGAAAACAGAAAATAGCTAAACATTAGGAATTTTGAAAACTAACAAAGACTAAGTCTAGATAAGTCTTGAGCCGTGAATTAATGAGTCAACGATCTTCATTCAACAGTGAGAAGCGCAATGGATAAGAGTGAGAGAGACACCATTATCTTGTTAGCTAGCGAGAAAAAAACAATGGTGAATGTGTGGTGATATAAGTGCATATAAGTCCAACTTTCATTTAATAAGTTAAATTTTAGATTTAAATGTGAAATTTTAACTATTGAAAGTATATCAACATTACATTTTTAATGATATAGAGTATGATACATCATATAAAGTCAAATTCTAACTAAAAAATGGAGTTGCACAACAAAATTTTTTAACACTCCCCCTTGATTCATAATTGCACACTCCGAGCATATTTCTGAACTTGACGTGCTTCTCCGAAGACAACGACTTGGTGAAAATATCAGCCAAGTCCTCAAGGCTGCTGCAAAACTTAAAAGAGATGACCCCTTCATTAATCAAATCTCTTATGAAGTGAAACTTAATATCGATGTGCTTCGTTCTCCCGTGCATAACTGGATTCTTTGCAATCGCAACAGCTGATCGATTATCACAAAAAATTCCAGTAGCCTCCTTCTGCTCCTGCTCGAAATCAGCCAATAACCTTCTCAACCACACTCCTTGACAAGCTGAAGAAGTAGCAGCCACATACTCTGCTTCTGCAGTCGAAAGCGCTGTTACTCCTTGCTTCTTCGAACTCCATGTCACAGCTCCAGACCCAAGATTGAACACGAAGCCTGAAGTACTTCGCCTATCATCCACCGAACCTGCCCAATCACTGTCTGTGAACCCAACTAACTCAAAATCAGCAACATTTGAGTACCAAATACCAAAATTTTGAGTTCCAGCTATGTAGCGAAGAATCCTTTTTGCAGCTCCAAAATGTTGACGTGTTGGATCGTGCATAAATCTGGAAACCATACCAACGGCAAAGGCAATATCGGGCCTCGTATGCGTTAAATAAATCAAACCTCCAACTAGACTCCGAAAGCTTACTGCATCAGCTTCCTCCGTACCATCTTTGAGCTGCAACTTTTCATTCATATTCATGGGAGTAACTGCAGCTCTGCAATTCGTCATGTTGAAGCGTTTGAGAAGATCCTCGGCATACTTTTTCTGGAAAACGAACACTCCATCTTCTCCTTGCTTAATTTCCAATCCAAGAAAATAATTAAGCAAACCCAAATCTGTCATCTCAAACATATTCATCATACTCTGATACGATCCTATATATTATTATTTAGTTATATCTTTTGATTCACCAAATCCTTCCATATAATTGTTATCTTGGTCGATAAGTTAGGGTATAGTATTTGAGTATTATAAATAGGGATAGATGGTTATTATTTGCATTCATTCAGAAAATCAATAAATTCATTATTTGTCCAACATATTGTGGAATCCTCTACGAACCCTAGTTATCGCGTTGCCCGACGGGAAGAACCCGCGCACAACTTGAAACTATTATTTCTGCCGACCCGACGAAGGGCGCCGGAACACTTTTCGATCGCCGCAAACACGCTGCAGATCGCAGTTAAGGAGAAGGTCCTTAACAAATTGGTGCTTTCATTGAGAGAGTTAGAAGATCCCATATATATTATATCATCAACATATACACAAACAAGGAGCAAGCTACCGTTACTTCCCTTCTTTGTATACAACGTAGGCTCATTAGCACTTCGTTCAAATCCATCTTGCTGGAAAAACGAATCCAGCTTGCTGTACCACGCTCGCGGAGCCTGCTTCAAGCCATATAAAGCTTTCTTCAACCTATAGACCTTATCCTCCATGCCTTCAACAACAAATCCTTCCGGCTGCATGACATAGACTTCCTCCTCCAAGTCTTCGTTCAGAAACGCAGACTTGACATCAAGTTGATAGATAGGCCACTTAAGATGTGCAGCCAAAGCCAAGAACATTCTCACGGTTTCAAACCGAGCAACCGGAGAGAACGTTTCCTCATAGTCGATTCCCTGCTGCTGCGCATAGCCCTTGACAACCAAATGACCCTTGTGTTTCTGCACACTCCCATCTGCATTATACTTCGTCTTGAACACCCACTTCAAACCAATAGCACTCTTATTTTCCGGCAAGTCTTCCAGCATCCAAGTTCCATTCTTTTCAATTGCTGCAATCTCCTCATTCATTGCATTCTGCCACTTCTCTTCTCCAGCAGCATCATGGAACCGATTTGGATCCGCAACCATAAGAGCAAAAGTACATCTCTCATAAAGTTCAGTTAGAGACCTATAGCCTCGTGTAGGGGGTGTTTCGAGAGATGAACAACTACTTAATGAAGGTGGTGTATTTAAGTTTAGAGGATTTATAGGGCTGGTATGAGGCGTATTTGGAGGAGTAGTATTTGGTGAGTTTATGGGGCTGTTTTGTGGTGAATTCGGAGGGCTGCTGTGCGGCGAATTCACACCAGAATCTGCATCACTCGTGTCCAGCGGGAAGAGAGTATATGGATCATCTTGCTTGCTCTCCCAATCCCAACCAGCATCTTCATGAAAAACAACGTCTCTGCTGATAATAACTTTTCCACCAATGAAGATACACTTTTCAGATTTCTCGTCAAGCTTTCGACGATGTAGAGAGCTCACCAAAGCATAAGCTACGCATCCAAAAACCTTTAGATGGCTCACCGTCGGCTTCGTACCTCCCCAAGCTTCATATGGTGTGCGATTTTGAACAGCTTTTGTAGGAGATAAATTCAGCAAGAATACGGCAGTAGCAACAACTTCTGCCCACAAGGAGTTGGGGAGATGCTTCGCCTTCAACATGCTTCTCGCCATCTCTACAACGGTGCGATTTTTCCTCTCCGCCACACCATTCTGCTCCGGCGTATATGGTGCTGTCAACTCTCTGCGTATTCCATTAGTCTCGCAAAAATGATTAAATTCATTAGAGCAAAACTCACCACCTCTATCTGTACGAAGAACCTTGATGCTCTTCTCACTTTGCTTCTCCACCATAGCCTTGAAATTCTAGAAGTTCTCAAAGGCTTCGGATTTATTTTTCATAAAATAAACCCAACTCATGCGACTATAATCATCGGTAATTAGAAAGAAATACCGACTTCCACCAATAGACTCCGTATTTATAGGCCCGCACAAATCAGCATGAATGAGCTCAAGACAATTAGAAGCTCTCCACGATACACCACTAGGAAATGATTTCCTCCTCTGTTTCCTATAGATACATCCTTCACATAAATCAAAATCATCAATTTTAGGCAGCCCATGAACCATACCTTTCTCCCGTAGAAGCTTTAATCCATTGGTGTTGAGATGCCCATATCGTAAATGCCACAGCCTCGACGCCTCTTGCGTGCTAGAAACAAGAGCGTATTTCTCCACATTTGACATTCGCAGCGGAAACATTCTATTCTCCATCATGCAAACCTTTGCAATGATTTGTCCAGATTTTTTTTCTTTGATGACACATAAACGATCATCAAACACCACCATATATCCAGTAGATATCAATTGCCCAACACTCAATAAATTATGTGCCAAGTGTGGAATAAAATAGACATCATAAATGAGTTTGGTGTTACCATGGCCATCCTTTACTGCAACAGTACCTTTCCCCTCAACTTGAATAGATTTGTCATCACCTAGCCTGACTTGAATCTTGTGAGATTCATCGAGCTCTTTGAACAT
>NC_062969.1:21680859-21697028 GCF_023119035.1 Salvia hispanica
CTTTGTCTCCTCCTTTAGTAAAGGATCACCACATAGCACCTCTCGAAGATTAACAGAACTCGAGTAATAATTAGAAAGAAATACCGACTTCCACCAATAGACTCCGTATTTATAGGCCCGCACAAATCAGCATGAATGAGCTCAAGACAATTAGAAGCTCTCCACGATACACCACTAGGAAATGATTTCCTCCTCTGTTTCCTATAGATACATCCTTCACATAAATCAAAATCATCAATTTTAGGCAGCCCATGAACCATACCTTTCTCCCGTAGAAGCTTTAATCCATTGGTGTTGAGATGCCCATATCGTAAATGCCACAGCCTCGACGCCTCTTGCGTGCTAGAAACAAGAGCGTATTTCTCCACATTTGACATTCGCAGCGGAAACATTCTATTCTCCATCATGCAAACCTTTGCAATGATTTGTCCAGATTTTTTTTCTTTGATGACACATAAACGATCATCAAACACCACCATATATCCAGTAGATATCAATTGCCCAACACTCAATAAATTATGTGCCAAGTGTGGAATAAAATAGACATCATAAATGAGTTTGGTGTTACCATGGCCATCCTTTACTGCAACAGTACCTTTCCCCTCAACTTGAATAGATTTGTCATCACCTAGCCTGACTTGAATCTTGTGAGATTCATCGAGCTCTTTGAACATCTCCTTGTTGGAACACATGTGATTCGAGCAACCACTATCCACGAACCACACATCATTCGGCACATCCACGGCGTCTGCAACCGCCATGAATAACTTGTTATCATTCGCCTCTTCTTGGACGCAATTTGCTTGTTTTTCCTTCGACCAACAATCTGCTTTCACGTGCCCATATTTGCCGCAATTATGACACTGAATCTTGCTGTCCACCAAAATATTGCTTTGCATCAGATCGACTGCCACGGCCTCGACCTTGGCCACGCCCGCGACCTCGGAAACCTCCTCTGCCATTGGAAAATTCACCTTTCACTTGAAAAGCTTTTTCATCAGACTTTTCAAACGATCGGTTAATCCTTGACTCATGAGCTTGAAGAGATCCCATCAGTTCTTCAAATGAAAAAACCGATAGGTCCTTTGATTCTTCAATTGCAGCTACAACATGATCAAACTTTGGAGTCAAGCTTCTGAGCACCTTCTCAATGATGGGTCTGTGATCTTATCTCCACAAGATCGCATTTGACTGACAGTTGCCATTGCCCTCGACAAAAAATCAGCCACAGATTCTCCATTCTTCATGATTAGCGTTTCAAAGTCACGTCGAAGTGATTGCAATCTCACGACGATGACTTTTGAATCTCCCTTGAATTCTTTCTGCAAAGTTGACCAAGCTTGCTTCGAGGTGGTCGTCGTTGCAATTCTGGAGAAGACGCTGTCGTGCACCGCTTGCTGGATGATCGCCAACGCCTTCGAGTCTTTCTTCTTGTTCTCCCGCAATCTGTTCGCCTCGTCGGGATCTGCATATCCCTGCTCCACGAAGTCCCATAGATCTTGAGACCTCAGTAGAGTCTGCATCCGAATACTCCAGTATTCATAGCCTTCTCCTTTGAAGACTGGAATGAGTGGTTGTGTAGTACTCATCGAACTTCCGTTGCTGGCCATCGTAATTGAACCCAGCTCTAGATGCCAGAAATGTTGGAAACAGAGAGTAGAGTACAACAAGAAGAAAGAAATAAATGTAGCCTTTATGTATTAGAAGAATGACTCAAAAGACTTATTTATTCCATTGAAATGAGGTGCTATTTATAGGCACTCTACACAAGAAAAATGCAACTGCTAAACTGAATATAGCTAAGAAATAGGACCACTACGAAAACATAAAATAGCTAAACATTAGGAATTTTGAAAACTAACAAAGACTAAGTCTAGATAAGTCTTGAGCTATGAATTAATGAGTCAACGATCTTCATTCAACAGTGAGAAGCGCAATGGATAAGAGTGAGAGAGACACCATTATCTTGTTAGCTAGCGAGAAAAAAACAATGGTGAATGTGTGGTGATATAAGTGCATATAAGTCCAACTCTCATTTAATAAGTTAAATTTTAGATTTAAATGTGAAATTTTAACTATTGAAAGTATATCAACATTACATTTTTAATGATATAGAGTATGATACATCATATAAAGTCAAATTCTAACTAAAAAATGGAGTTGCACAACAAAATTTTTTAACTATTTTTAACTATATTCACCAACCTAACATTATGGATGATATTACAAAATTACTCCATCTGTTTCAGAAAAATAACACATATTAAAATGATACAAATTATACATAATTAATAAATTAGAAGAAAAAATATAAAAGAGATGGCAAAGTAAGAGATATATAGTATTCTTTTTAACATGCATCACTTGTAATGGGACGAAGAAAATATTACACTCCATCCGTCTCATTAAATATGCAACATTTGAGAATCGGCACGAGATTTTATGTAATGTTGTTTTGTGAGTTAATAAAGCGAGAGTAAAGTAAGAGAGATGAAAAAGTAGAGATAGAGATGTTTCTATTTTAGGAAACGTTTCATTTTTAATGAGACAAATTAAAAGAAAAACGTCTCATTTTCTAATGGGACAGAGATAGTATTACTCATAATTTACACTGGAGAGGGGCAATGCACAGGCCCCTACATGTATAGAAACTAGGGTGGCCACTATCCCCAAGATAAGACAATAGCCCAGGCCCTAACGGAGGTAGCTGAGCTATCTAGATCAAATTAAACTTAAAATAGTTGTAGCTTCTAATTAAATTTAACAAACGATTTTGGATAAATTTTCATGCTATAAGGAAATGATTCCTAATTAGTTAATTTACACTTAATTCATATGGTCCAATCAATTAAACTAGAGATGTTATTGAAATTTGAATTTTTGATATTATAATTATGAATTCGTCATTCCATATACGGTACCGATATACAGAGTACCCCGATTTGGGCCTTCTCTCAGATCTATATTTATGTACTAGCTCTTTAAGAGCATTTATAATCCTTGACTCAAAGTTCTAGATAACATACATACAAAATTATTAAAATAATAAATATTAATCTTTTAGATTTGTCTGAATCAAAGGGGAACGTAGAGCAATAACTTGTATCCTTTTCGTCCACGAAATGTTGTTCACATTTGATTTTGCGTGGATTTTTAAGAAATGTGAATAAAGTGAGTAGAATGTGGATCACATATTTATATATTAATTAATAATAGAATGTGAGTGTTACGAGCCGATGGAAAATAAGGTCTATTTATTAAAAATATAAAAAATCAAAATGGACAATACTTAATTAATATGCTATCTATGTACTCTGGAGAAAATAGATATTCAAATTAAAACTATAAAAAATTGGCTAATGACATTTTTAAATGCAATGAAAGACGGTAATTACCATGCTTTAAATCTTCTTCGGTGCAGGTGTTCCCACTAAAATTAAGGAATGTCAATGGAAGCGTCTTTCGGTTCTAAGTTATTAATATTATTACCAAATTTATACAAATATAACTATCTCATATCGGTGTTCATAAAGAACAAAAATCACTATATAAGTCTTATGGACCTTTCTTCCTATCACCTATTGATTTTAGGATGCATTCCATGAATTTCTATCATGGTATCAGAACAGGTGACCAACAATAAACAAAATTTAACTGACCTAACAGTATATCTGGTTAAAATTTGGACCAGTGGTCAAATCGATCGAAAAAATTGGGCCAATAAATATTCCTTTTCACTTTTAACATATTTGATAAGTGGACCATACATTCCACTAACTCATTCTACTCACATTTTATTATAAAACCAATATATAAAAATAGTCTTCACATTCCACCAAGTTTTCTATCCACTTTACTTCATAAAAGACAAACAATTTCTTAAAACTCGTACCATTCAAATACGGGACATTTAATGATAGACGAAGAGATTACAGTAGAGTTCTTTGATAAGAGTTCATCATCCGTCAGAGTTGATCCATTTAAACGTGTGTGTACTAATACAATCACCATCCACTTCTTGAGAATAATCAATAAATAAGATTAGTTACGATCTAAACCAAACTTACATCAATGAGTTTTCAGAAACACAAAAATAAAATATATTGATGAAGTAATAAAGTAAAATACAGTAACAGGAATAATTGGCACAATATAACATACATAGTGACGTGATTGAAAAAAAAAGTTAACGTGGTTGTTTAGCATTGATGGAGTAAGTAATTTTCAAGATACTGACTAGAGCATTTACGTATTTGTAACAGCCCGCTCTCCTAGGGTACAATAAATGCGGCAACATAACAGCCCGCTCTCCTAGGGTACAATAAATGCGGCAACTGCTACCAAACGGACTCGAAGAAATGAACAAGGCTAGGGTTTCATTTAAAGAATTTTGACCAAGAGATTTAAAAGAACTATCAGAGTATTTAAAGCAACAACTTAACCTAAAAGCTTGAATGAGAAAGAGAAAGGGGTATCATAAATAACGATCACATTCTCAAGAGTACGACATAATATTTAAGATAAAATCACAAGAAAAAGTCTAAGGCCTCAAATCGAAGGAAAGATGTAAATATCCAAAAACGACGAACTCTAAGGTGCATCAAAACTCAGCGGAAAACAACCAAGAGAAAGAATAGCCATGTATGAAGACACAACTATACTTGAAGTTCATAACATCTATCTTAATTAATTATCATGCTCAACACCCGCCACCGCTCGTCGTCATTCAACCTGCACATAAGGAAAACACATGCAGGGCTGAGTATTTTGAAATACTCAGTGAGCTCGTTGCCAAAACATTTTATAAGTTATGCCACCCTTACCAAGTGAACTCGAGTTTTACAATTTATCAAATAAAATATCATCGAGTATCACAAAATATTTTCATAGATTGGCCAATCAAATAACTCCCCACTTTTCTCATCAAATTCCACAATCACAATCTTTCCATGGTGCGACGAAAGTGTGGCCACACTTTTCGCCCACGAGACCGGCCGACTAGCAAGGACGGCTTTCGATCCCATTGTGTACACAGCCTGGTAGGGCTTGCGGCCCATACTCAGACCCGAATTCGTATAAGCAGATCAGATATCACATTAAAAACAAACATAGGTATGGCATAACAGTTAAACCACCCTTATAACGCCTAACAACATTTTGATAAAATAAAAGAGAGTTTTTAGAGTAAAGCCCACCTCGATTGCTTAGTTTTCAAGTAGTTTCGCTTTTCCGTTATCCGGCTTCGCAACCAAAGTTTCACCTTTTAATCACATAGGCACATATCACAAATTAGGTTCAATACTACTCTTACTCATGCATGTCTCGTTATTTTTCCCTCTTCCCAACGATTTATCTTATCATCACTAATTAATCAAGATCATGTTTATCACACAAGATTATTTAACTATCAAACACACACTACACCACACAACAACAAACACACACACGCCACACACTCACGGCACACACAGACATACACATGTTCCCACATCTCTTTTTATCCCTCTTTCACTCAACCAAGATGCATGAGGGTTCAAGAAGACCGATTAATCGGTTAGAAGAAGAAAAAGAAGAAGTAGAAGAAGAACAAGCATAACTCTTAAACAAAAATACCTTTTTAGCAAAAACAATCGGTAGAAAAAGAGTAGAGACTTGATTCTTCAAAGTTCTTGGATTAAACTTCAATTTCTTCTCAAAGGATGCAAGATTTATGGAGTAAAGTAGAAGAAAATTGAGAGGGAGAGTTGAGAGGGGAGGGACGAAAATTTAGGGGAGGGGGCGAAAAAAATGAGGTTAGGGTTAGGGGTTTTGGCTCTTATTTATAGAGTCCAAGAAGATCTTTAGAATACATGGTAAGATTCTATTCTCCACAATTAAATAAATAAATACTATGGAGTAGGGAAGAAGAATTAACAAAAATAGAATAGGGTATCAAGACATGAAATTTTCGAAATATATGGCTCCCAATTAGCCAAGATTTCATTTTGGTATATTTTACGGAGTAGAATAAAATATCACGGAGCAAAATAAATAAATATAAAAAGGAATCCTCCCACTTGGAGAATGAAACTAGGCGTGTACTATGCTTTAATTAAGGCATGTGATTTTTTTTATATTAACTAAAATAGAGTAAGGCAAGATCTCTTGAGGTATGGAAAGATTTGGTAGAATGTTTAAATTCTAGGTATGGAAGGAAATCAAATAAGGGATCGATTAAAATAAAAATAATTCTTTCCTTCCCACAATAGGTGATTTTCGAAAATCACCAAGGAATAAGGGGGCTCGATTTTTTTCTCAACAAAAATAAGGAGCAATTGGGTCTTGGATTTAATTTGGATAAATATCCCAAGAATTAAATTAAATCCGGAAAAATAGAATTTCCTTCTCCAAAATCATAGGGGTCGAAAATTCCAACCATGAGGAATAGGGTTATAGTATTTATGAAAATTTTCTCTAACATTCTCACTCACCCTTAAACAAATAATTCACCTTATAAATTAATTAATCACATAAATCTCATAATTCAATAAATCACATGCCACATCATAAAATCAATAAGTTTGACTTTTCAAACTTTCAACGCAAACCCTAGACTCAACTCGGCCATAGCATCACATGCAATAAATGCATTCACGACTCCACGTCATCACTAATAATTAAAAGGGCTCTAAAATTAGGGTTCGGAAATTCGGGATGTTACATCCTACCACACTTAAAAGAAATTTCATCCCGAAATTTGGTACCTCTATGGAAAGAGTTCCGGGTATAGGTTTATCATCTCATCCTCACGCTCCCACGTGGCTTCCTCGGGCCCGTGGTTTCTCCATTGAATTTTCACGAAGGCAGTGGTTTTATTTCTCAAGGTTTGAACCTTTCGATCTAAGATTAATTGGGGTTGCTCCTCGTAGCTCAGATCCGGGCTTACAGCAATATCCTCGTAACGAATCACATGCTTCGGATCGAACACGTATTTTTGTGACACATGAAAAACGTTGTGCACCCAAGGCTGGGCGGCAGCGCTAAACGATAAGCTACGGGTCCTACTCCTTCTAGAATTTCGTACGGCCCTATAAACGCGGTTTCAGTTTGCCTTTGACTCCAAAATGCGTTATCCCTTTCGACGGGGATACCTTGAGGACAGCTTTATCGCCAGCGTGGAACTGTAAGTCCGTCCGTCGGACGTCGGCGTATGACTGTTGTCTATCCCGGGGCTTCCTTCATTTGCGCACGGATTTGTCGGACGATTCCGACCATCTCTTCGACTGCATCAAGTCCAATTGTCTTTCGTTCGCTAACTTCATCCCAGTAGAGCGGAAATCTACACTTTCTTCCATAAAGTGCTTCATATGGTGCCATGCTGATCGTTGCTTGAAAGCTGTTGTTGTAGGCGAACTCGATCAAAGGGAGTGCGGTCTCCCATCTTCCGCCTTAGTCGAGCACCACGGCTCTTAGCATATCCTCGAGAGTTTGTATCGTTCTTTCGGATTGTCCATCGGACTTGGGGTGGAAAGTGGTGCTAAATTTTAAGCGTGTTCCTAGTTCGCGTGGTAAACTAATCCAAAATTTCGAGGTAAACTTCGGGTCACGATCAGACGTAATTGTCACTGGGACTCCATGTAGTCGCACGATCTCTTGAAAGTAGATTCGAGCTAATCTATCCGATCCATGGGTTACGGGGATGGGTATGAAATGCGCACTCCTGGTAAGCCGATCGATGATCACCCAGATCGCGGTGTTCCCTTTAAGGGTTTTCGGCAACGCGGTCGCAAAGTCCTTTGCGATGTGCTCCCACTTCCACTCGGGTATCTCAAGCGGTTGTAGCTTTCCGTACGGTCGTTGGTGTAAGGCTTTCACCTGTTGGCGGGCTAAGCAGCGCTCCACAAAAGCTGCGACATCTCTCTTCATGCCGTTCCACCAAAATGACTTCTTCAGATCCTGGTACATCTTCGTGCTCCCGGGGTGAGCAGTGTATGAGGTTTCGTGGGCTTCGCTCATGATCTCGTTCCTAAGTCCCTCGTCGTTCGGCACGCACAGTCTCCCTTCAAAGGTGAGAGCGTTGTCGGAAGCCTCGCTAAAATTTCTGGATTCACCGGTTCTCCCTTCGACTCGAATCTCCTCTAATCTCCCATCTAGTCGTTGTGCTGCAACGATCCTCGTTCTTAGATCAGGTTCTACTACTAACGCGGCGATTCGAACCTTCACGGTTTCGGGTGTCCTAACTACTTCTATTCGCAACTTACTCAACTCTCGTACTAGGCTTTCCTCTTCTGTTAGAAAAAAAACAGCGAGTTGCGAATGGTCTTTACGGCTTAAAGCATCTGCTACTACGTTTGCCTTGCCAGGGTGATAGTTGATACCACAATCGTAGTCCTTCACCAGCTCGAGCCATCTCCGTTGTCGCATGTTCAGGTCCTTCTGTTCGGAAAAGTACTTCAAACTCTTATGGTCCGTAAAGATTTCACACCTAACTCCGTAGAGATGGTGCTCCAAATCTTTAGGGCGCGTACTACTGCGGCTAACTCTAAATCGTGGGTGGGGTAGTTCAACTCGTGCGGTTTTAATTGTCGTGACGCGTAGGTGATCACCTTGTCGATCTTCATCAATACGCATCCTAATTCGACCTTCGAGGCGTCGGTGTAAACTACGTAGTTCACTCCAAGCTCTGGCACAGCTAACACTGGTGCGGTGGTCAGCTTTTCTTCCTTAGCGTCTCCAGCGCGATTCGTAGGTGCTCCGCGTGCTCCTCCTCGTCCTTCGAGTAGACTAAGATGTCATGTATGAATACTAAGACGAACGTATCTAGGTACGGGTGCAAAAACTCGGTTCATCGGGTCCATAAATATGGCTGGGGCGTTGGTCAGTCCAAACGGCATCACGACGAACTCATAGTGACCATATCTGGTACGGAAGGTTTTGGGGATATCCTCCTTTCGCATTTTCAGCTGGTGGTATCCGGACTTCAGATCCATCTTAGAGAACACTCCGGCTCCTCGGAGTTGATCGAACAGGTCGTCTATGCTTGGCAAAGGGTACTTGTTCTTGAGGGTCAATTTGTTCAACTCTCTATAGTCGATACACATTCTCATTGACCCGTCTTTCTTCTTAACGAAGAGCACCGGTGCGCCCTATGGCGAAACACTGGGCCTCACGAAACCTAACTCCATGAGCTCTTGCAGTTGTATCTTCAGTTCCTCTAACTCCCTAGGCGCCATGCGGTTACGGTGCCTTTGATACGGGTGCGGCTCCAGGTTCGAGATCGATCGTAAATTCTAACTGCCTATCTGGCGGCGGTCCTGGTAACGCTTCGAGGGAAAAAGTCGGGGAAAAATCTCGTACGGCAGTGACGTCTTCGACCCTTCTTTCCTCCTTTTCCTCTCCGTTGAGATAGACGAGGTAGACGGGGCATTCTTTCTTTATCATCGCGGTGGCTTGTAGCGCAGAGATTATAGCGGTTCGCCGGTTCATCAAGATTCTGTGGTATAGATGGGTTCCTTATTCGGGGCGTGTAGGGATATTTGCCTCTCGTCACAGCGATTCGTCGCAAAGTTAGCGGTCAACCCGTCCATTCCTAAGATTACGTCGACATCTCTCATTGCCATAACTCGCAGATCGTGAGCAACTAACCTAGGTTCTCCTAGTACGATTCCTACGTTCGAGCAAGTTCGGGAAAATTCTACAACACGACATTCGATTTCCTAGCAGCTCGATATAAGCAATTCGTAAATGCGAAATATTTCTCGTCTCGTTCTATTGGTCATGCCTACACCTCCTGTTGGTGTATCACTTCAGCGCGTGTCTGTCTGTAGAACTTATTTCCCACGTGTATCTTAAAAGATTTAAGCTTTCGCCTTCCCTTGCCGTGTCGCATCAAGAACTAGAGTATGTATTAAGACTTAAATGTTAATCAAACAGTCTTAACTTGGATATGGACCGATTTCAATTCGAAGAAGCACCACAAAATATTTTTCATCGGAAAGGCTCCAAACTTTATCAAGGAAACAAGAATAACATTTCTGGCTCGACATTTTCAAATCTCATCATTGACAATTGGTTCGAAACAAAGCAAGGACTAAGTTCCTATTAAACTTAACTCGTCCATTCAGAGAATTAAAAAGTTTAAAGGTATCAAGAAAAGACCCATAGAGCTTGAGAAGTTAATTCTGATGAGAGTTCGAAAGAACATGAGATGGGTCACGAAAAACAGGGTGAAACCTATTCTGATGTACTGGAAAAATTATGATTCTCCCTATAAGTAGGGTTCAAGGAATGATCACGCAGTAATATTGAAAGAAGGCAGTTGCGCAAGAAAAGACATGGGACAGTTGCACAGCAAGATGAAAGATACTTGGAAGAAAACAAAATGGGCAAGTACATTCACGAAATAAGGTAGTAAAGAGTGGAAACCACTCATTGCAAGATAAGGTAGTAGAAAGTGCGAATTTCAATTTCGCGCAACGAGGTAGAAAATAGTAGAAACAACTCATTGCAAGATAAGATATTAAGAAGGTGCGAATTCCCCATAGAATCTCGAAATGTGGTCTCGAAGAGGTCTCAGTACAACGAACGAAAAGGAGTAACGCAAATGCGAAAGTAAAATGGTAAGGTGAATAAAAGTTTTAGAAATCTTAAATCCCATACCAGACTGCCCGATAAAATTTGCAAAAATTTCGGACAGCGGTTTTTGATCGAAACATGTCAAGGCCTAAAACGATCAGTCGCGTCAAAATTTAGAAATATAGACAAATGTCATGAAGTAGCACCGATAATGGTTCAACGGTTTTGTTGAGGGCAACTCGAAGTGATTGGAACTTTTCAGAACCGTTAAGGAAGAAGAGAACATGATAGCCTTAACTTGGTGCTGAAGAAAGAAAAGTCATTGAGGGTGAAACAATATATGTAGTGAAACCGAGCTAAAAGAATTTCACTTCTACCAAAGAGAGCTTGCAACAAACATGGTTATAAGATAAAGGGGTGAACCAAAGTTCCAAGAAGAATATTTCATCCTTTGAAGAAAAGTAGGTCTGGAGATTTGATCACACTGAAGGTCATAACTACAGACAACTTTAGGAATAAAGTTCAATGACAGAAGTTCACAAAACCAAATATCGTTCTTATGAATTTGAAGAATACTACTCAAACGTGAGGTCCAAAGTTATAAAGGGCAAACACAAATTTCACGCCAAGTGAATCATGACTCGATATAGGAAAAGAAATAATGGGTATCACTTACAAATTGTGAGTCAAACGAGGTGTTTAAATAGATAAGGGTTCATGGTTATTCAAAACGTCCCGAAAAGAATTTAGGATCCAAGTAAGTACTGTCGATTAAAAATCGGTCATTCTAATTACGAAGGTCGCACTTCCTCGCACATCTCTCTCGAGCCTATTCATGGTAACGTCGTTCTATGAAATCGTGGATTCTAAGTCGAGATTCGTCGTATCGTCGAAAATAACTAAATTTGATGGTCGCATCTTCAAAGTCTTCTTCTTGCCGTGTCACATAGTCTTTTCGATTGCCATTCTACACGTGGTCTTAATGTGTCGTAAACGTCGTCGTATTTGTGTCGCGTCGCCACTTTGGCATGGTATGCAAGACTGCATAGTTTTATTAGATCTTGGTATGATCTCGCCATTGTAAGGGTACACCAAGGCTCGAAGTATACTTATTTTCGTTGGTTCTATCACTCAGGGAAGTGATACTGCAGTTGTCAACCTACAACTAAGTTCTAGCACGTTCAGTCTGGCCTACTTCTTAGGCACTCTATAATTTCAAGCATAGCTTGGAGTCTCATACTAGTCATTTCACGTTCCTATTGTTGATATAAGCGCTGTGATCGTATAACTAAGTCATGCTAGGTTCCAAGTAGTCCAGATCTAAGCATCGCAACATTTCAACATAAATCTCACGTAATCACATTCGCAACAAAATTCAAAAGTTCTCCATTACCACACAAACTTCACAATTAACAAGTTTATTTGAATAGCATATTTCACCACATAAATCATTTGATGTTCCATAGTATCTCAAGCATCGTATATTAATATATGTAAAGATTAGCACTTAGTCAATGCATCATCTACAAAATCGCATTTCCAACTTCATGCGGTTCATGTCCATCTATTTCACAATCACATAATTGCAACTACACATGTGTCATACTTCGCCTTCACAATTTCAAAATCATATATTTTCAACCAAATATGCACTAAAATTTTCGTCTTCCAAGTAATCAACATGTACGTCCTTCAAGTTAAATTTGCAGTTTGAATATGTAATGACAAGTCTCAACATTAAGCAACACGTGTTCACAATCATACCTCAATATGTGATACATCATGCCTCATTATTAAACAAAAGCAATCATACATTTGCATAGTGTCTCCCGTTTCATAACTTCACCACTTTTTTTTTTTTTTTTTTTCCAAAAGCCATAGTATTTACTTCATATTTCACATAGGAGTTGCTTCGTAGCAGCCAAGTAATCACATTTCACATCTCACAATTTTCACAAGTTCTCATACAACATTCAACAAATCATTCAAGAAGCATCGCTTCGCATTCATAATATTTCTAGCATATAAAGCATGCTTTTCACAAGTTCTCATATTCAACAAATCATCATTCAGAAAGCGTCACTTCTCATTCACAATATTTCCAAAAGCATCAAGTTTCAAGCACAAGTCACAAAATATCTAGTACCTCTTTCTTTGCAGTTGAACGAGACGAGTTGCGGTGTTGAGCCTTCCATATTCAGTTCATTAACAAAAGATTACGAGGACAACCTAAATTTTGAAAAGACTCTTGGGTCCAGAGCGGAAAGAACTGAGGCTCTGATACCAACTGTAACAGCCCGCTCTCCTAGGGTACAATAAATGCGGCAACTGCTACCAAACGGACTCGAAGAAATGAACAAGGCTAGGGTTTCATTTAAAGAATTTTGACCAAGAGATTTAAAAGAACTATCAGAGTATTTAAAGCAACAACTTAACCTAAAAGCTTGAATGAGAAAGAGAAAGGGGTATCATAAATAACGATCACATTCTCAAGAGTACGACATAATATTTAAGATAAAATCACAAGAAAAAGTCTAAGGCCTCAAATCGAAGGAAAGATGTAAATATCCAAGGTTTCATTTAAAGAATTTTGACCAAGAGATTTAAAAGAACTATCAGAGTATTTAAAGCAACAACTTAACCTAAAAGCTTGAATGAGAAAGAGAAAGGGGTATCATAAATAACGATCACATTCTCAAGAGTACGACATAATATTTAAGATAAAATCACAAGAAAAAGTCTAAGGCCTCAAATCGAAGGAAAGATGTAAATATCCAAAAACGACGAACTCTAAGGTGCATCAAAACTCAGCGGAAAACGACCAAGAGAAAGAATAGCCATGTATGAAGACACAACTATGCTTGAAGTTCATAACATCCATCTTAATTAATTATCATGCTCAACACCCGCCACCGCTCGTCGTCATTCAACCTGCACATAAGGAAAACACATGCAGGGCTTAGTATTTTGAAATACTCAGTGAGCTCGTTGACAAAACATTTTATAAGTTATGCCACCCTTACCAAGTGAACTCGAGTTTTACAATTTATCAAATAAAATATCATCGAGTATCACAAAATATTTTCATAGATTGGCCAATCAAATAACTCCCCACTTTTCTCATCAAATTCCACAATCACAATCTTTCCATGGTGCGACGAAAGTGTGGCCACACTTTTCGCCCACGAGACCGGCCGACTAGCAAGGACGGCTCTCGATCCCATTGTGTACACAGCCTGGTAGGGCTTGCGGCCCATACTCAGACCCGAATTCGTATAAGCAGATCAGATATCACATTAAAAACAAACATAGGTATGGCATAACAGTTAAACCACCCTTATAACGCCTAACAACATTTTGATAAAATAAAAGAGAGTTTTTAGAGTAAAGCCCACCTCAATTGCTTAGTTTTCAAGTAGTTTCGCTTTTCCGTTATCCGGCTTCGCAACCAAAGTTTCACCTTTTAATCACATAGGCACATATCACAAATTAGGTTCAATACTACTCTTACTCATGCATGTCTCATTATTTTTCCCTCTTCCCAACGATTTATCTTATCATCACTAATTAATCAAGATCATGTTTATCACACAAGATTATTTAACTATCAAACACACACTACACCACACAACAACACACACACACACACGCCACACACTCACGGCACACACACACATACACATGTTCCCACATCCCTTTTTATCCCTCTTTCACTCAACCAAGATGCATGAGGGTTCAAGAAGACCGATTAATCGGTTAGAAGAAGAAGAAGAACAAGCATAACTCTTAAACAAAAATACCTTTTTAGCAAAAACAATCGGTAGAAACAAAGTAGAGACTTGATTCTTCAAAGTTCTTGGATTAAACTTCAATTTCTTCTCAAAGGATGCAAGATTTATAGAGTAAAGTAGAAGAAAATTGAGAGGGAGAGTTGAGAGGGGAGGGACGAAAATTTAGGGGAGGGGGCGAAAAAAATGAGGTTAGGGTTAGGGGTTTTGGCTCTTATTTATAGAGTCCAAGAAGATCTTTAGAATACATGGTAAGATTCTATTCTCCACAATTAAATAAATAAATACTATGGAGTAGGGAAGAAGAATTAACAAAAATAGAATAGGGTATCAAGACATGAAATTTTCGAAATATATGGCTCCCAATTAGCCAAGATTTCATTTTGGTATATTTTACGGAGTAGAATAAAATATCACAAGGCAAAATAAATAAATATAAAAAGGAATCCTCCCACTTGGAGAATGAAACTAGGCGTGTACTATGCTTTAATTAAGGCATGTGATTTTTTTATATTAACTAGAATAGGGTAAGGCAAGATCTCTTGAGGTATGGAAAGATTTGGTAGAATGTTTAAATTCTAGGTATGGAAGGAAATCAAATAAGGGATCGATTAAAATAAAAATAATTCTTTCCTTCCCACAATAGGTGATTTTCGAAAATCACCAAGGAATAAGGGGGCTCGATTTTTTTCTCAACAAAAATAAGGAGCAATCGGGTCTTGGATTTAATTTGGATAAATATCCCAAGAATTAAATTAAATCCGGAAAAATAGAATTTCCTTCTCCAAAATCATAGGGGTCGAAAATTCCAACCATGAGGAATAGGGTTATAGTATTTATGGAAATTTTCTCTAACATTCTCACTCACCCTTAAACAAATAATTCACCTTATAAATTAATTAATCACATAAATCTCATAATTCAATAAATCACATGCCACATCATAAAATCAATAAGTTTGACTTTTCAAACTTTCAACGCAAACCCTATACTCAACTCGGCCATAGCATCACATGCAATAAATGCATTCACGACTCCACGTCATCACTAATAATTAAAAGGGCTCTAAAATTAGTGTTCGGAAATTCGGGATGTTACAGTATTACTAGCTCCGTCCACCAAAATTTATCTCATTTTTTTATTTTCGTCCGTCCCCAAAAATTTATCTCATTTCACTTTTACTATTTTTTATAGTGGATCTCATATTTCACTAACTCATTCATACTCACATTTTATAATAAAACTAATACTCCCTCCGTCCGCCATTAAGAGTCACACTTTTCCATTTCGGTCCGTCCCCAATTAAGAGTCACACTTCATTTTTACCATAAATAGTAAGTAGGTCACACATTCCACTAACTCAATTCACTCATATTTTATTATAAAACCAATATAAAAAAATGGGTCTCACATTCCACTAACTTTTTCAACCAACTTTTCTTTATATTTCTTAAAACCCGTGCCCGGTCAAAGAGTGACTCCTAATAGGGGACGGAGGTAGTATATAATAGTAAGACCCACAAATTATAACTTTTTCAACTCACTTTCCATTACATTTTTTAAAACCCGTGTCAGATCAAAGTGGGACAAATTTTGGTGGACCGAGGTAGTAGTATATATAATTTTCAACTAAATCTTATGGATGTTGGGCACGCCCATCGATCTAATTAATTACTTAATTGATCAAACATAGTAATGTTTAAATCGATATAATGCTTTTGTCTCAATATATACCGCCTTTATGTCGATACATATAATGTTCTTGTTTCAACACCAACTGTCCAACTCTAGCTTGAATTATCCGTCTATCACCTATTTGTCCATTTA
>NC_062969.1:21697128-21723128 GCF_023119035.1 Salvia hispanica
TCCAGATTCATTAATTACCTCAGATATCACTGGAGGAGGACTATAGGGTGAAGGCGAATGAGGAGGCTCTGCTGGTGATAAGACAGGCTCGGTGGCAGTACTAACTTAGGGGTCCACTCGACCTATCAATAGTTCTACTCTCCCCCTGACCACTAAGGCTGGTGTAGTAGTACTCATACTCTAGAAAATTACAATTCATAGTGGTTATTATCTTCCTAGACGATGGATCAATGCACCTATAACTCTTTTGGTTGATTCCATTGTAGGAACATATATACTAAAAAGCATTTTTCGAGTTTATTTTGAATTTGATAAATTGTTTGTATATTGTACTTAAGTACCTGAAGAGGACTAAAGAGTATGTTCTAGTTTACAGGGCATCTGATCTATGTCCTATGGGGTACCTGAAGAGGACTAAAGAGTATTTTCAATCTGATCGTGATTCGAGGAAGTCTACTTCTGGTTATGTGTTCACCTTGGGAGGTGGAGCCGTTTTATGGAAGAGTGCAAAGCAGAAATGCATTGCGGACTCAGCGATGGAAGCCGAATATATAGCTGCTTCTGAAGCTGCAAAAGAGGTTGTGTGGCTCAAGAACTTCCTCAAAGAGTATCACGGTCTATTGTGATAACTCTGGAGCTGTTGCGAACTCAAAGGAACCACGACCCCACAAGGCAAGCAAACACATAGAAAGGAAGTATCATATCATTCAGGAGATCGTACAGAGAGGTGACATACAAGTAGTCAAGATTGCAACAGAAAACAACCTTGTTGATCTTTTCACAAAAGCCCTAACGGGAGGGATGTTTGATCGTCATATTAAAGGGATAGGTGTTAAGTGAGAATAATAAATGAGAATAATAAATGTTGTCTTCATACCGTGTATTTTACATTAGGACATTGACCGTATTTAATTATATGTTAAATTATATAATTAAAGCACTTTAATGGGCATTGACCGTATATAATTATATATTAAATTATATAATTAAAGCGCCGGAAAGTAAGATCAGTCTAAGTCTTCTACATTGAAGGTTAGGTCGTGGAACAGGTCGTCACAGTAGGTGGCGGTGGCCCAACCGGTACCTTGTAGAAGTAAAACTTTTTCACAACCTAGATAGGCTTTGGCTACCTATCGCGAAAGGTTGCAGTGTCCGTCCGAAAGTCATCTTTACCTTGAGAATGACTAGTGACACTGGTGTGGTATAGCATTGCAATGATCTAAATAATAGACACGTCTTTATTGCTATCTGCTGTAAGACGATGTCTTGGAGATTTAATATTTTTTTATCTTTGTAATAATTTAGGACACACGTTATTTGATCATGCGTTGTTTTGACTTATCCGTAGGTGCGGGTTTTGCGTAACCCAATATTCCTGATATCTTGGGCAGTAGTAATTGATAACTAGTATGGTGTCAGCTTTATTATTACAATGAATCGTGTGCCCGCGTGGTATGACTATATCCACAAGAGGTGTTCGATAAAAGTTCTAACCCGGCCGGTTTGGATTTTATCCAAGAATAATAGAAAAGGCAAAGTATATCTTAATATACTTCTCGTACTAGACAAACTCTTGGAAATAAAGATATTGATTAATTTAAAGTCCATAGCAGACTACAAATTAATCAGTGCATATAGAAAGTCTTAAACACGGAAAATAATATATTAAAGAGGTTAACCTGGATTGCTTGTAATCACGGATTGGATGGGCGGTCAATATTTCTTCGATTGTGGCACAAGAAATATTCCATTGGCCTTATATTAAATTATGGGTTATAATTTAATTAGTAAAGAAGTCCAATGAGGGAGACCCAATCCAAGCCCCAAAGATCCCTAACCTAGCCCACATAAAACTCTATAAAAAGGGATGAAGGAGGCATGACAATACACACATCACAAGAATGAAACCTTAGCCTCCACACATCTAATTTTCGGCCCCCTCTCTCTATAGGGAAGTCGAAATTTGCATCTTGTGTGTTCTTGGCATTCTTGTGTTCTCCTTCGAGATCCCTACATTTCTAAGAGATTCCCCCCACAACGAATTTAGATATAGAGTTGAATCATAGGTTAGAAGATCCTTGGTCTTGCAATCACATTGAAGAATCACATCTAAGTATTCAACGACATAATTTAATTCTAAGTTATGTGACTAATTGCGCAATTATATGTCTCAACATGTTCAAGCATAAAATTGAATCGATCCACATAATCTCCTAAATAGATTCTTTTGTGGATTTATTTAATTTGTAATTTCCGCTGCGATTTCCCCAACATCCATACCCCACAAAAACACATTTGATACCCCAGCGGAAAATTTGGTTCTTTCGTGTTTGGGAACATGGACATACACAGAACACCCAAAACTTTTAAGTGGTAGGGTAAGTGATTCGGGTACTTTGGCTAGTGAAGATAAAAGTCGTAAAGGCGTTTTCATGTTTAAAATTTTTGTAGGTAAACGGTTAACTAAATACACAAATGTAGCAACAATTTCAGGCCACGAGTAATTTCCAAAATGATCCTATTTTTCCTTTCAGCTACTCTATTTTGTTCGGGGGTATATGGGAAAGAGGTTTGGTGAACTAATCCTTTATCCACGAAAAAATTTTACATTTCCCGATTGACAAACTCCCTCCTATTGTCAGACCTAAGAATTTTAATGGTTGTCTGAAATTGATTTTGAATTAGTTTCTAAAAAAGGAAAACAAATATACCCACGTCATTCTTGAACAAACATCCACAAATAACAAAAAATATTTAAAACCATGATCTCCAGTAACGGGTGCAGGACCCCAAACATCAGCATGTACCAAAGAAAAAAGACTTTTAACACGAGTTTCAGTAGACTTAAAAGATTGTCTATGGCTCTTCGCCAAAACACAAGATCAGCAATCTATATTCTTGAGATGAGAATAATTAGGAAAAAACAGTTTAAAATAACCATGATATGGGTGTCCAAAATGTCTATGCCACAACCAAGCTTCTCGAGTCGCAGATCCGTGAGCGAGGATTGCAACACTTCTTTGGTGAGCCATCTCATCAACATAGTAGAGGCCTTGATGCTCAGTGCCCTGCCCAATTATCCTCCTTGTCCTGATAATACACAGGAATTGGATGCAATAGTAGCGTACTGTTTAATTCTTTCGTCACGTGACTAATAGACATCAACTTTTGTGATAATTTGGGAACATAGAGACAGTTCGACAATTTTAGCGTTGGTGAAATCTCAATTGTTCCACTCCCCTCTACTGATATTAATTTACCATCCACAAAATCCCCTCTATCATGAGTCATCGTATCAGTGGATCCACAATAAAAAATCCACCCTTTATCTTTTTCACTAGGCTTATGTTGTACATTACATGCAATAGGAAATATGTGCAGAATGTCAAATTTATTGGGACTGGCAAACATATTATCACACAATACGGGGTCAATTTTCGAATTACTCTAAGTATGGGGGGCAGATTGTGAGGCATGGGGTATATTATGTATTGTTATGACAAATAGGGAAATTGTGAATCGAGAAACAAAAGAACGTAAATAGACACAGAATTTACGTGGTTCACCAACGTTGTGTTAGCTACGTCCACGGGCAAAAACGGAGAACAAATTGTATTATGACTGCAGTTTTCAGATACAGATTATGTGCTCTACTCCCATATATATAGGCACACATTAGACAGACTGGGCCTAGGAAACATAATCCTATCCCAATTAGGAAACCTAATCCTATACAAATTCAAGGCATACTAACATGTATTTTTCTAAAAGTTTGGGGGCTAGAAATTAAATTATAAATTGGGCTTGGTTTGCAAAAACCTAGCCCATTACCTCCTGGAAACAAGCCGTCGTTCCCTTCTTCTCCGACACGACCGGCGAATGCTACCTGCCCTACCTCCTCACCTCGCCTGCCACCGCCGCCGCGTGGAGTCTCTCAGTCAATGCCTCTTCCACGGGCATTGGTCTCTGCTCTACCGGTTTCCTCCACTCCGATGGTCAATTTTGTCTTTCCCTTTTGAGTTTCATCCCACCATTCCGGAAATCCGACCAATTTGAAGCAGGTTTCCTTGGTATGTTTGTTCATCCCACAATGAGAGCACCACAGCTTGGTTTTGTCTGGCTTGGTTCCACCGCAGTGGTTGTTGGTGGAGGCGGGGTGTGGTGTCTCCTGACGGGCAGCGCCGGTTGGGATGGAGGTCGCTGGTTTCAGGCTCCGAATCCGAAGCCCACTCCTACCGGTGGTTGTTCTCCATTCATCGCGCCGGTTTGGCCGGGGTTCGCCGGCGGCATGATCTTCTTCTGTATGGCCTCCCGTTTCACCCAACCGTATGTGACGTCTACTGGAGGCGTCGGACTATCCTTGAGGATATCACTTCTGACTCCTTCGTATTGAGAGTTTAATCCGGCCAAAAATTTGTATAATCTTCGTGTATTGATGATTTCTCGATACTGACATACTCCTTTGTCACAGCAGGTGATGGTTTTGTTCTGGCATTTATCAATCTCCACCCATACTCCATGCAAGGTTCTCAAGTACGTCTCCAGATCTATGTCCCCTTGGACAATCCGACTGACTTTTTCCTCTAAGTCGTATATCAGATATGCATCTGACGTACTCTGATACGTCACAGCCATGCTATCCCAAATCACCTTCGCACTTTGGTGATGTGCGAAATCTCCGACGATATCGATCTCCATATTGTCAACGATCCAGGAAAAGACCACCAAGTCGGTCTCTTCCCACTCCAGATACTCCTTGTCTGTTGGATTTGGGGGCGCCGACACTCCAGTGATGTGCCTCAGCGCCCTTCTGCTTCCGATGGCTACTCACATAAGCCGAGCCCACAGTGGATAATGTCTTCCATTTAGCTTGAATGCTACTGTCACATTCTTGCTGGTTTTGAGTCTGATGTCACCGGTTTTAACATCCTCTTCTTCTCCTAACATTTTGCAGGTTTGGTTGTCCGTCGCCTTCTGGTCGGGACAAGGTATATTGGCGATGATGAACTATTTTCTAAGCCTTTGAATATCCTGCTCTGAAGCCATGTTTGATATTTGTTTCATATATTCATTCAAGTGTATTTCATAGTGAGGAGAATACACGCCTAATAGGCTGAGGATTATTTACATATGGTATGATTTACCTTAGCTACAAATCAGGAAAGAATAATTTACAATTAATTTGAGATCATTCTAATTGATTTCCGAATCTTTGCATATCATCCGTGATTTCTTCCAACAAATTTTGTTGTGCAACTCCATTTTTTAGTTAGAATTTGACTTATATGATGTATTATACTCCTACTCCGTATCATTAAAAATATAATGTTGATGTACTTTCAATAGCACATTAAAATTTCACATTTAAATCTAAAACTTAAGTTATTAAATGAAAGTTGGAGCTATATGCACTGGGGTGCATTATATTGCTAACTATTTAAGTTCCTAACTCTGCTAACTCATCTATACAATGTATTAAAAATGTCAACACGGTGACATCAAAATATCAACACATAATATCAACACATTATATTGAAGTTCAACAAAATTATGTGTTGACATTTTAATGTTATCGTGTTGACATTTTTAATACACTGCATTGTTGATGAGTTAGCAAATAGCAACTTAAGAAAGTTAGCAATTGATCACACCTCTATATACACTTATACCACCACATTCAACATTGCTTTTTTCTTGCTAGCTAACAAGATAATGGTGTCACTCTCACTCTTATCCATTGCGCTTCTCCCCATACCTCTCTTCCTCTTCTTCCTCCGCATATGGTGCCGCTATCACGCTCCAACATCACGTAGAAACCCACAGCCGTCCCGGCCCATGCTTCTGGTGCTTGGAAACCTCCACCAGATGGGCTCATTCCCCCACAGAGCGCTCCACTCATTCTCCCACCACTACGGCCCGCTCATGCTCCTCCATTTCTGGCGGGTGCCCATCATCGTTGCTTCCTCGGCCGAGGTAGCATGTGAGATCATGAAAATACAGGACCACGCCTTCTCGAACCGGCCCAGGTTAAGCATCCCGGGAAGACTCCTCTACAACAATAAAGACGTGGAGTTTGCTCCCTCAGCATCTGCGTGCTCCAGCTGCTCAGCACCAAGAGGGTTTAGTCCTACCGCCGCCTCAGAGAGAAGGAGACGTCGCTCATGGTCGAGAAGATCACGCGGCTCGGATCTTCATTGGCGGTTGTCAACTTGAGCAACGTGTTGATGTCATTGACAAATGATATAATCTGCAGGTAGGGGCGGATGTAGATAAAAATATTTAAATATAGTTTTAGTACGGGCTATGTCTTCTAAATAGTTTTTCCAAAATAACATAACTTTATAGTATAGCACTTATTTAGAGTCTTTTATAAAATAATTTATTGTTTTAAAATTTGATAGAACTTAAGCCTCTGGTAATGGGTCTTATAAGGGCTTAAGCTCTATTAGTTAATACCCCTCCGTTCCATAGAAATAAGTTATATTTTCTTTTTATTTAGTTCCATAGAAACAACCCATATTTATTTATGGCTTTTCTAATTTCAAACTTGTATAAATAGTTGAGTTGCGAGTAATATTTTTTTCTAAGTTTGATACTGTTTGCATAAAGGGTAGCGTTGGGGAAGAAGCACGTCGGAGGAAGAAATTCCGGTGAACTTTTAGCGGAGTTTGAGGAATTGATAGGCGTGTCTCCTCTATGGGAGTACATACCATGGCTGAATTGGACTAGACGGTTCGATTGGTTGGATCGAAGAATCGACATAGTTACTAAAGCGTTTAATGAGGTTTTGGAGATAGTGATTCAAGAACACAGAGATAGAGAGGAGAGAGAGGACATCGATGATGGAGGGTTTTATTTGTGGACATATTACTGAAAGTTCAAAAAGACAATCAACATAGCTCCCCTGTTGAAGATGATGCTATCAAAGCTCTTATCTTGGTATAAATTTTCCACCTTTTTATTTGTGTGTTACATCATTAAGTAGTATTTATATAATTTATTTACTTTATATATCTATGGCACACAACTTACCATGTCAATTGTCAACTAGTTGCCATAGGTCCGATCGATTGAACCACTAACCAATAGTCTTGTCGGTTCGCTTATTGGCCTGTTTCTCTAAAACATCGATTGCTTTTTTATTCTTGATTATTACAGAACATGTTTGTTGCTGGAACCAATACATCAGCAACAACTGTAGAGTGGACAATGGTGGAGCTGATACGGAATCCAAGAACCATGAAAACTCTGCAAAACGAAGTAAGAAAGGTTGTCGAAAGCAAGGGGATAATAGAAGAGGAAGACAGAGAAAAAATGTACTACCTAAAAGTAGTGATCAAGGAGAGTCTAAGGCTGCATTTACCAGTCCCATTACTAATCCCTCGAGAATCAACTCACGACACAAAAGTACTAGGTTATGACGTTGCATCTAGCACGAGCGCACTGATCAATGCATGGGCAATTGCTAGGGATCCGTGCCTATGGGAAAAACTGTAAGAATATTTATATTCTTGTGTGACCTATGTATCTATTGGTTTAATATTAAAGAGTAAGTTCATAATATTAAAAGTTAACGATTCTAATATTAAGGATGATTCCGTGATAGATCGGTTTCGATTAAAGAATTAGAATCCGGGTGTATTGATAACCCTCCCCTCTTACCTTATTATATTTACCATAGATGAATTGATTGTATATGTATATATATTAAAGTGCCGTAAGTTATGGATAATGGAATGGAAAGTGTAGCATTAAACGATTAAAGTATATAAGTTGAATTGAAGGAGTTGGCAATTAGTGTAAGTTTGGATAAATAAAGGTAGTTACACGTTAACTGCCAACTCATGAACAAATACATCTTTTCAGTCTCGTGTCCGGTTAATGCATGATTAATATGTATATGCGAATAGATGCACTCCTTCATGGTGGGGCGTTTATCAACTATATATATGTATGGCTTCATGCATGCAAAGATGCCGCAAACATTTTGTATACATTATATATGTCCTTACGACAATATACTCACGGCATTTAGGAGTATATATAAATATATATATACATTAAAATTTTGATTCTTTATCCATCAAAAGAATTATTAAAGACTTGAGGTCAAAGAGGGGATAACATCAATTATGGAGGATCCAGTCAATGAGAGGACTAACATCAATTGGTGGATTCAACCTCTACATCAAATGAAGAAAGCATGGATGGAGGTTGGTGATTTTATCCCACTTATATTATAAATGCTATGGTTGAATTAATTCAAATCTAGAATTAGATTTCATTATCGAAATCATTAAAGCATAGAGATATGGCTAACAGTTGGTATCAGAGCCAATCTAGATTTGGTTAATTCACCATTTATATGATTTCAAAATCGAAATTTGAATGGTCTTGGATTTTTCGATTTTGGTTAATATGCTTCCGCTTTTGTGTTGGGTAATTGATTTATGAAATGTTAAAACAATATTAGGATATTCTATCCATTAAAGATTTCAATATTTAAATAATATATAACTTGTTTATCACCAAAGTGGTCTTGTTATATTGCATTTATTTATTGAAAATGATAAATGTTAATTAATTGATCATGATTATAGAGATGCTATAAATGACATAAGAGTTTGATTGATCAATTTTTTTTTTATTATCTATATACTGAGAGATCACCCAAAGGTGGATCATTGTATATAGTTAATAAATACGAAAAGGATTAATCATTTATTCATGTGTCATTTAGTATGTACACCCAAAGGAAACATGCTTATTTGATATATGTTTAGTTTGATTAATTGTTAAAGTATATATTTAGCATCGCTGAAAGTACATGTGCTTAAGTATTACCCAAAGGTTACTTGAATGCATGTTATTTAAAGTTTTATTACTGTTTATGAATCTGTGTTAAAGAACTCAAGCACGTATAGATAAGCATGTATAAATATTGCAGTTTTATAAAATTTGTATGCATATGCTTACTCTGTCATTAAATTAATGGGCAAAATTATAGAGAATGGATCAAATAGATCCGGCTTACGCTGGGTGAAAAATATTGGACCAAGTCATACTAACGGAAGAGGAATCCTCAACCATTATAGATGTCACTCTATAACTGAAAATCTCAATGTGAGACTCTGGTGTGATCAAACAGGTTGAGCCTTATGAGAATGACGATGGCAGAAAATTTGAGGTCATCTTTGCCCATGACAGATAAAGTAAGGGAATTTATTAACAAAATTAAAGAGCGCTCACGATCGGGTTTGGCTATTAAGTCAAATGTAGAAGCATAATGAATGGGCTTACTACAAAGAAGTTTGACTGGTCTCAGCCGATTCACGATCATGTGACAAACATGTCAAACTTGGCAGACAGTAAAGTTAACGACCTTGAGAACGGAGGTTCATGAGCAATTGATAGTCAAAATTTATCATAAACTCTCGGCATGTTAAATTTAGTCAGTTCCAGGTGAATTATAACACCATTTAAGATGAATGGGACATTTAAATAATTAAAGGCTATGTTGGTTTAAAAAGAAGGGAGATTAAAGAAGATAAATTATCAAGTTGCGAATCTCATAGGTTTTGGAGGTATAAGCACCAGTAAAAGGAAAACTAAGTAAGTAGGACAAAAGGAAGGATAAATCTTTTCTGAAAGGTCCAGAAAAGTATATCCATAAGGAAAAGAAGTGTTTCATTTGCAAGAAAATAGAACACTTCAGGAAAGATTTTCCTAAAAGGAAGGCTTGATTCGATAAGAGAGTTGAACATAACGGTTTTGTTTACTTTAAATTAAATCTTATCGTAGAGCCTAGTAATACTTAGAGGTTAGTTTTTGGTGCTACAACTCATATGTCTCATATTAAACATGGATTCAGTTCGATCCAATCTATAAATGGAGTTGAACAATATTTGTTCATGGAAAACATGATGAAAGCATTGAACGAAGGCATTAAGACTTACGGATCTATCTTAGACATCGGATGCCATGTAGATCTTAAAGAATATCTGTATGTGCCTGATGTGGTATAGTTCTTGTTTTTATAAGTAGATTGGATAGCTTAAGTTTAAATATCAAGATTGCATATGGTGTATCCTTGTCGTGCCGATATGATTATTATTATGATAATGGTACATTATTTGATTCACTTAATAGATACAATCTTGATGCAAAGTTTTCTGAATCCTTATTTAATATTGAAAGTCGAGGCGTTAAGCGTCTTTAGTCAAGTAAAAGTTTAACGTTCTTGTGGAATTAAAGATAAGGTCATATTTCCAAAGAAAGTATTATGAGGTTGGTAAAGTATGAAAGTTTTCCTCAAAATTGGAATTTTAGTGTCCTAATTATGTGTATAGATTGCATTAAAGAGAAGCAAACTAAACACATTATAAAGAAGTCAGCCACGAGAAGCACTCAACTTATTAAGTTAATACATACTGATATACTCGGTCCTTTTGATACTCCTTCTTTGGTTGGTGAGAAATACTTTATCATCTTTATCGACGATTACTCACGTTATGGAATAAATGTCTATTGTATGAATGATCTAAGTCATTGAATGTCCTAAAGGTATTCATTGACATGGTGGAATGACAGTTAGATAGAAAAGTTAAAATTGTGAGGTTGGATAAAGATGTTGAGTTTTTATTTCAATTTTATGGATAATATCCATGTCCATTTGTAATGTTTCTCGAAGTAGAGGCATTTGTGCATGGTATGTAATGCTTAATACTCCGCTACAGGATGGAGTAATAGAAATGTGGAATAGTACATTAATGAAAATGGTTAGAATTATGTTAAGTTGTTATACTTTACCCTTTTCATTGTGGATTTATGCTTTAAAGACTACGATGTATATGCTTAATTAGGTTCCCAGTAAGACAGTTCCTAAAACTCCTTTTGAACTGTGGACGGAAAGGAAACCTAACTTAAGGCATATTCGTATTTGGTGTTGTCGAGCATAAATAATGTTATATATAGTCCACATGAAAAGATTTTGATTTAAGAATTGTCAGTGAATTTTATATTGGCTATTCGGAAAAATCAAAGAAGTATACACTTTATTGTTCTAACCATAGTACGAGAATATTTTAAACGGGAAATGCTAGGTTCATTGAAAATGGTGAAAACAGTGGGAGTGGTGAAAGGTGGATGTTCATGAAGTCCATGATATGGTTCATCCACATGTTGTTGCACCTAAGGCTGTTGTTCCTATTGCATCACTATCAAAAGACATAATAGAACAACATGATGATGTGTAAAACCCACTAATTGAAAATGAAGTAGATGAACTTGTCACAATTCTAGAAGAGAATAGTGAACCACAATAAAAATTGAAACGATCAGTAAGGAAAAGAAAATATGTCGTTTCAAATTACTGTGGTTTACACTATTAATAGTGAATGTGACATAAGCCGTGATAAATATTTACTCATTCCAACGAGCCATGAAAAGTGACTGTTCTTTAAAGAATTATTTTGGCTTTGGTGACTCATTATGATCACGAGCTTCACCAAATGGATGTAAAAACCATCTTTCTGAATGGAGAAATGGTAGAGAAAGTGTATATGGACAAACCTGAAGGATTCTTGACCACATAACAAGAAAAATTAGTATGTAAGCTGAGTAAGTCAATATATGGACTAAAACAAGCTTCCTGTGAATGGTATTTTAGAGATCATTATTGATCGAAGTATCTATATAAAAATCAGTGGGAGCAAGTTTATAAAGTAAGTCCTATATGTTGATGATATTTTACTTGTTGCAAATGACATGGGTATGTTACATGATGTTAATAAATAGTATCTCTCTATAAGGATTGCTCCAATTCAGAAGGGAGACAAGTTCAGTAAAATGAAATGTCCTAAACGTGAATTGGAGCATAAGGATTTTGAAATGAATGATATCAGTGAGACATCTTATGTGATCGAAATAGAAATATTTTGAGTTTATCATAAGGATTATTGAATTTGTATCATAAAGGATATATCAATAAAATTTTGGAGAGATAGACTGGAAAATTGCTCTTTAAAGATAGCTCTAATTTAGAAAGGGGACAATGTCCTAAAAGTGAATTGGAGCATAAGGAAATGGAAAGAATTTCATATGCATGTAGGTGACCGAATATTACATTATTGTTGATATGTTGAGTCGATATCAAAGTAATCCCGAAATGATCACTGGAAAGCTGCAATGAAAGTCCTCAGGTATTTGCAAGGCACCAAAGAGCACATGCTTATGTAAAGGGGATCCGATGACTTAAAAGTGAATGGATATTCAGATTCAGACTATGTCGGATGCGTCAATGGTAGAAAATTGACGTTTGGCTATTTGTTCCTTTAAGTCATGGGAGCAATATTATGGAAAAGTGGAAAATAGTTTGTCATTGCTATTTCCACTATGAACATTGAATTTTGGCATGCTTTGAGGCCAAAGTTCATGAAAAGTGATTGTGAAATTTAATCTCGGGACTTGGAACTGTTAACATTATAGCCAAGCCGCTGAGATTTTATTGTGATAATTTCGCAGAAATCTTCTTCTAAAGGAAAGATAAGTACTTGAAAGGTGATATGCATGACGTTGAAGTATTTTATCGGTAAATGAAGAAGTACAGAAACATAAAGTGTCCATTGGCCATATAAGAACTAATATAATTGAAGCGGATTTGTTAAATAAAGGATTATCACCCAAAATGTTTACTGGCCATGAAAAGCATTTGGGTATTATAGAGAACGCCTTGCTACGCGAATTATATTGTTCTCATAAGGTGTAAGACACTTGGAATTCAATTAAAGTTTTGTTTCTGTTTATTAAATATGTTATCATTGTAGTATGTATAAATTATGGTTTTAGATAACATATGATATATTGAGAATAAAGGATCATCTCAATGAAAGGACAATATAAAATTAGAATTGATTTGTGATACTTGGAAGGGATCATATCGCATAATGATGTGTGACCGCCATGATCTGATTAGTTCTAGTTTTATATGGTATTTAAAGGATTTATGAACTTGATATAAAGTGCGTATTATAGTAACTAAAACCATCAAGACGATACAAAGGTCAAGTGGGAGAATGTAAGAATATTTATATTCTTGTGTGACCTATGTATCTATTGGTTTAATATTAAAGAGTAAGTTCATAATATTAAAAGTTAACGATTCTAATATTAAAGATGATTCCGCGATGGATCGGTTTCGATTAAAGAATTAGAATCCGGGTGTATTGATAACCCTCCCCTCTTACCTTATTATATTTACCATAGATGAATTGATTGTATATGTATATATATTAAAGTGCCGTAAGTTATGGATAATGGAATGGAAAGTGTAGCATTAAACGATTAAAGTATATAAGTTTAATTGAAGGAGTTGGCAATTAGTGTAAGTTTGGATAAATAAAGGTAGTTACACGTTAACTGCCAACTCATGAACAAATACATCTTTTCAGTCTCGTGTCCGGTTAATGCATGATTAATATCTATATGCGAATAGACGCACTCCTTCATGGTGGGGCGTTTATCAACTATATATATGTATGGCTTCATGCATGCAAAGATGCCGAAAACATTTTGTATACATTATGTATGTCCTTACGACAATATACTCACGGCATTTAGGAGTATATATAAATATGAGAGTTGTGATCAATGTCGAACCAATTTTAAAGACCGAACTAAGACCAAATCTGGGCCATTAGATCTAGTTCTTTTGATGAGATGTGCTGCTGTGAAATTTTTTTCTGCTTCATTACTAGCCCATTTTACTTCATTATATAGGTTTATTACTTCATTCCAGTACTTCAAATGCTTCTACACATACTTCATTCCAATAATTTATTACATTATTCCATGTGTTTATTAAACCATATTAGCGCCATGGCGTTGGTGATAGATATTGTAGAGAGAAAGAACGGCACGCGACGGCGAAACCACATTTACGTACTTGGAATGAAGTAAAAACCTACTGGAATGAAGTAAAAACCTACTAGAATGAAGTAAAAACCTACTAGAATGAAGTAATATATTCTGGAACGAAGTTAAATCTTCGTAACATGTTAGTATAACTTATTTACCTTCAGATGAATTAAAATAGGCTCGTGATGAAGGCGAAAATAATTTATAAATTTATGTATCTTATCCATAAAAAACTAGATCTAAAAGCCCTAATTTGGTAGGGTTCGGTGATTCGGTCTTTAAGAGTGGATTTGTGGATAATAGGACTATATATATATATATATATATATATATATATATATATATATATATATATATAACGGATATGCTAATCTGACAACGCAATATAACATGACAATATACCATCAATAACATCCGTTAGATATTATGATCGAATGGCTCCATTGCCTGCCATGTGGCAGGCGAATTATTTATAAAAAATTATGTTTCCAGCGTGAAAGGGCAGATTAGGAACTACAATCTCAGCGGTTATTTTGTGTCCAAAGTTCATGTTATTTTCCTATTTTTCTCACTCCTCAATTCACATAAGATCTTTACAAAATCATCATCTTCTTCGTCTCTCTTAAATCATGCATAACAATCTCCTAGTTAAAAAAACTGTTATCGTCAATCCATGGCGAATTGTAGTCCGACAGTCATGGAGATGAGTAATTTTATGGAAGGTGAGTAATTTTATTATTTTCAGTCAATTAACTGCAAGAGAAAGATTAATCATATTATACTTTGTTGAAGATAGATAGTGATTTCGTGGATATAAGTAATTTAGTGGAAGGTGTGTCACGCCCGCACTTTGCTAAGGATAGCAAAGCCGGGAACCCGTGACTAGGGGTGAGAAATAAGAAGAGGGGAACAGAAAGGGGATAATAATGACCGAATATTCACTTAGAAATAAAGGGAGAAACAACTTCAAATTAACTTTTAATCACAAGACTCGAATGGAGATCTTTTCAATAAATATTTATCAGAGTATAGAAGAACAATACGCAGCGGAATGAATACGGTCACATGTATGGAGACATGCACCTCTGAGAGCCTCTACTTAAAATATAAAGAAAATCATAAACTCTGCTCAGCATTCCCCACCGTCACTGCTCAACCTGCACATTTAGAAATATATGCAGGGCTGAGTATAAAAATACTCAGTGAACACATTGCCGAAATATACATACATAAAATGAAAATATTGTCATGCCATCACAGTAACACTCGAGGGTTTTCTCTTAAAAGGCCCGAGATTACTAAATTCTTTGTGAGCTAAAGTTCGACTGATCAGTCTAAGTTCTTTCTTTCTTTTGCCATATCTGAACACCAAGTGCCGTGGAGATGGTGCTCTCCCACGGTCACCTACCTTTTTCTCCAGCCGGGGAGGTGGCCACCTCCCACGGCCTCCATTATATCATCTTTGTGCCGTGGAAGGTGGCCACCTTCCAACGGTCACCTGTACACTAATCCGAGTAGGGACACCACCCTCACTCGGACCCGAATTCGATTCTTACGTTCCAACCAAACAGATAGGCATAAAACAAATCATTTATGGCAAGACAACACCATTTACATAAGCAACAAACATAGATTCACATTTTCATATTTTCATCCACATATTACGGATAGAAAAGTTCACCTCGTGCGTTTAACATCATCATCTGTAATGATCATGTCGTCGACGTACACTATCAAACAAGTAGTCTTTCCCCCACTCTTCTTCAAGAACAAAGTGTGATCTGAGTTACTTTGTTTATACTCATAACTCTTCATTGCGTCAGAAAATCTTCCAAACAAGACTCTTGGAGATCTTATGTCCATACAGAGTCTTCTTCAGTCTACACCATTCGCCTATCTTGAAGTCACTTGAGAAACTAGGCGGCGCTTCCATTTATATCTCCCTTTTCAATTCACCATGAAGGAATGCATTTGTGACATCGAACTGATATAATGGCCAGTCTCGGTTAGCTGCGATTGATAGAAGTACTCGAATAGTATCCATCTTGGCAACTGGTGAGAAGGTCTCTGCGTAGTCTACCCCATATGTCTGGGTATATCCTTGTGCCACAAGTTGAGCTTTATATCGCTCAATCGATCCATCAAGTCTCCTTTTGATAGTGAAGACCCATCTGCATCCAACTGGCTTCTTTCCTTCAGGTAGCACACATTTTTCCCATGTCTGATTTCGGAGTAGAGCATCAATTTTCTTTTTCATAGCTTATCTCCAATGCTTGTGTTACGTAGCCTCATCCGCCGAGTGTGGAGTCTCTTCCTCATCATAGAGTGCTTCCTCAAATGCCTGTACCATTTCTGTCAGATGGCCTTTCACCAAATTCGCAACGGAATATCGGGCCTTCCGCTTGATTCTCTCCGGAGTATATCTCTTTGGTGGAACTCCCATGTTCGTCCTCGAGGCTAATGTATACCCTCCAGTATCGGGATCGACCCCTTCTACTTCAACCGTAGGAACATCACCTGTTTCCTGGCTTCCACCGTCAATATTAGGTTCTATAGTGTTATTCACAAGGGAAGGAGGACTTACATCAGATATCAGAAGCGGAGAAGTAACACTATATTAGAGACTTGCTCAGCGGAATTGCGTACTGCTTCCTCTGGTAGGTCCGCTTCGGGGGCACTTGGCATTGACACCCAGCTTAGTGGGTCACTAACATTACTCCTAATATCATTCTCACTCTCGCCCGGACCGCTAAGGTGGGCATAGAAATATTCAGACTCGAGGAAATCACAACTCATTGTTGTGTACATGCGATTGGTTTTAGGATCAAAGCACCTATACCCTTTCTAGTTCACCCCATAACCTACAAAGACACATTTAATAGCACAAGGGGACAATTTTGTCCTTTCATGTTTGGGTATATGAACAAAGACAGAACAACCAAAAACACGAGGTTTTAGGGAAAAATGTTGTGGGATATTGGTATGTAAGGCAAGGGCATCAAGAGGGGTTTGGAATTTTAGTGCATGGGTGGGTAATCAATTCAGAAGGTAAGCGGAAGTGGCGAAGGCTTCGGGCCATAATCTTTTTGGTACTTATGATTCAATGAGAATAGCACGAGTCATTTCTAATAAAATTCTGTTTTTTCTTTCTGCTACTCCGTTTTGTTATGGGGTATGGGCACAAGTTGTTTGATGTGTCATTCATTTTTCAAGGACAAATTGTTTCATTTTATAATTGACAAATTCACTTCCATTGTCTGAATGAAGTATTCGGATGGGTTTCTGGAATTGGGTTTGGACAAGGCTATAAAAATGGACAAAGTGATCAAAAACTTCAGACTTACACTTCATAAAATAGACCCAAGTCATACGAGAACAATCATCTACGAAAATGAGAAAGTATTTAAAACCTTGCACCCCAGTTACAGGTGCGGGCCCCCACAAATCAGAATGTACTAAGGCAAATAAGGTTTCAACACGAGAATCACTCAAATGATAAGAATTTCGATGGCTTTTAGCAAAAACACAAGTCTCACAGTACATGCTAGATTTTGGAATAATATTAGGAAATAATATTTGTAAATAACCCGGAGATGGATGACCTAAACGGCGGTGCCAAAGCCAAGCTTCCCTATCGACAGTCCCATGAGTTAGCATGGCAGCCCCTTTTTGAGCTATCTCATCCACATAGTACAGCCCGTCGTTTTCAGTGCCACGCCCAATAATCTCTCATGTACTGATATCTTGTAACAGACAAAAATTCGGCTGCATTAGCAATGTACATTTCAACTCTTGAGTCACATGACTAATTGATAGCAACTTGTGAGAAAGCGACGGAACATGCAAACAATTTGATAATTCTAATGTGGAGAAATTTTCACAGTCCCCCACCCCTTTAACAACTGTAAATTCCCCACTAATAGTTTTGATATGCGACAAGCGAGGTTTATGGGGTTTGGTTATATCTGATTCATCATACGTCATGGTACCCGTTGCCCCACAATAAAAAATTCACCTATTATTTTTTTCAGACTCTGGAGATACGACATAGGCTGTTCCAAAATTTTGTAGGACTTGGAAACGATTTTTACATTCAATTGGGGAATTTTCTGAATTTTCCAAAGTATCTGGGTTCCCCCTGTAATATTTATAAGTCTGTGGGGCAGAATGTGGAATATTCTCACAATGGGGTAAATAATTGAAATAAGTAGGATTTGGAGGAGTAGGTATAAAACGAGAAAATCCTAAACCTAATCCTCGTTTACCTCCCGCCGCTGCTCCTTCGTTCACTTTATCCGTTTCTGGCATGGTGGTTCCGGCGGCGAATTGTGCCGCTCCGGCCACCTTAGGTGGTGCGCCGACCGCCGGCTGCTCGTTGCCCCGGGCGTATGCGACCAATTCCCGGTTGCCCTCGGTGGCGACGACGGTTACTAGCCCTCCATCCGTTCCTACAGCCGTGGCGGCGTGGCCCTTGTTCCACGGCGGACGGTTGGGCACCGATTTGTGCTTCGACTCCCACCAGTACGGATACCCCACCAACTCAAAGCATTGATCTTTGGTGTGTCTTCGTTTTCCACAGTTCGAGCACACCAGCTTCGATCTGTCTTCCTCTGTTCGTCGGTCTTCGGGGCGCCGTTGATTCCAACCTCCGTTGCCGCCGCTGCCGCGAAGAGCGCTGGAGTGGCTTGGTCGTCCTCTGTCTCTTGCTGTGAACAGCCCTGCTCCAATCCCATCTCCTGGGGATTTCACCTCTGAGGTGAGAATTCCCGCACGGATATCTTCTCGCTTCACTATGTTGTACGCCTGTTTAGGGGAGGGAAGTGGCTCTATCTTTAATTGATACTACTTATCATCCAGTGTAGTAAGGAATTGATAGAGTCGATCTTGTTCTGTTTCCTCATTGTAGACACGAAGATCCTCTAGGTCCTTCATTCGCTTTGGTCTTTTTCAGGTCACTTGCCGTCCAAATCTCATTGAGATCATTCCACACTTCCTCCGCCGCTTTTATATGTTACAGCTAGGCTGTCCCATATGTGTTTCGCAGTTGGTTATTGGGCAACTCGGTTGACTAGCTTGGTCTCGATGTTCTGGACTAGCCACGTGAATACACAGTGATCGGCTTCCTACCACTGTGTAAACGTTGGATCTATACTCGACGGTGGGGTTGGAACTCCGGTGATGTGAGATACCATCCCCCGCCCGCTGATTGCGTTGTGCATCAGGATGGACCACAACGGATAAATTCTCTCCGTTGAGTTTAAACCCTTCTGTCAAGGGCTGAGAATCGGTTTTGTACGGGGCTTTTTCTGGTTTGGTTTCATGAATTTCTGGTGGTTGGTTTTGCAAAAGGCTTCTACGCATGTAGTTTGAGAAGAGGCGTGCAAACTCATCCGCTTCGGATGTGTTCTGGCCACCGATGATTTTTTCATTTTCTGACATAGCTTTTTCTCGCAGGTTCTTGGTCAAGATGTTCGAGAAAGGGTTTTATGAGCGATGGTGATTCTGTTCTGTGCTCTCAGAATCGTTGGCTCTGATGCCATGTTAAATGGCCAAGAAGAGAGTTTTTTGGTGTAATGTGTTTTGTCATTACGTTTATAGGAGCCCTTTATATAGGGTGAATTAATCATGTACTCCCTCCGTTCCAATAAATATGAAACGTTTGCTTTTCGGCATGAGATTTTATGTAGTGTTGGTTTGTGAGTTGAGTGTAGAGAGAATAGAACAAGAGAGGGAAAAAGTAGAGATGAGGTTTTTTTAATTTTAGGAAATGTTTCATTTTTAGTGGGACAACCCAAAAAGGAAAAGGTTTCATTTGTAGTGGGGGTACATGGTAAGGGAATAATTTATTCTATATCAATCCCCTAATTTTGGGAATTGGTGATTTCCTCTTCAAATTGATTATTTCCTTCTTTAACAACAAAGGTATGCATTTCGGGTTGATCCCGTTTGGAGTGGCCGGAGGGGCTGCCCCGGGATTACTTTTGCAGTGGCTATTGTTGAGCTTGCTATTGCCAAGTTGGTGCACAAGTTCGACTTCGGATTGCCCTATGGATTGAATGAGAAGGGGTTGGATATGAATGAAACTAGTGGGTTAACAATCCGTTGATTGTATTCGCCACTCCACGTGCTATTTAGTAACTGCAAACAAGTGTTTTTTATTCATTGTATAATTATTGTGTTTTTATTATATATCTATATTATGTACTTACAACACTAAAAAACAGAGCTCAATTTGTTATAAATGTTTATTTTGGATTTCGAGTCTTTGTATTTAGTCGCGATATCCAAACCACAAGTAGTTGATCCACCATACACTATTATTATCGTTTCTATGTTTGATTAATGCTACTAAATTACAGTAACAATTTAGAACGCAATGAATGACAACTTAACTTAAATTTTTCACTTGCTCCGTTACTTGTTAATAGAGGCACTTCTTGACGGAGATTAAGATTAGTGTGTTAAGTGGATGGTGAATAAAGTAAGAGAGACTAAAGTAAAAGATATAAAAGAGAGAATAAAATAAGAGAGATGATTACTTTTTGCCAAAAATAGAAAAACGACTCAATTAACATGAAACAGGGGGAGTATTTTTTTAGTCCGGTATATTTTGGATATATTGTAAAGAATATATGCATTAATATAATCTCTATGAAAACTAGATTTAAATACAGAAACGCAGAACGAAATCATACCAAGAGCATTTGTAGGTCATAGTTAGTTTATTTTTAGGTCATGCTAACAAAGCATGACATAAAATGATCATGACATTAAACTCAAATTTTATATTATGACCTAAAATTGTTCAATTATGATTTTCCGTGTTTTTGGTTAATTATTGACCATTAGATCATCTAATCCTATGGGTAAACATTTGAACTGCATTTCTGAATTTAAATGCATTCTAGATAATTCTGAATTTAAATGCATTCTTGTTTTGATTATCTCTCTATTTATATGTAATACATGCAACATTCAAAAGAAACATGTAATAGTAGCATTGCATTATACACAAAAATGCATGGATATTAAGGAATAATTTCATATGCAATACAACTGCAAATCCACTTTTTCGGGTAATGGTACAATTATTAGGCAATCTTTATGTCTAGATCAGACGGGGCAACACATCAGTTTATAGTTTAACCGATTGATGCAGTCCAATTTTTAAAATACTAGCACTGCATTACCTAACAAACATGTGGAGTAGCTACAACAATTAAAGGAGACTTTTTATGAACTATGATTGCATTAGATTCACTCATATCTAACTCCTCCATTTTTGCTCCATTAGGCAATGTGAAGTCAAACTTGTGTACCAACTTGGCTAATGCAAGCTCAATCACCGCCACTGCGAATGTAGTACCAGGGCAGCCCCTCCTACCTGCCCCGAATGGAATAAACTCAAAATGCAGACCTCTAAAGTCTTTGCTCGTCTCAAGGAACCTCTCCGGACGAAATTCCTCAGCATTTTCCCACAGTGACGGGTCCTTTGAAATAGCCCCAACATTAATCATCACACGCGTACCATATGCAACGTCATAGCCCAATACTTTTGTGTCTTTAATTAATTCACGAGGGCTTAGCACTGGAACCGGTGGATGCATCCTTAGATTCTCCTTCAACACTGCTTTCAGATAAGGCATTTTATCCAAGTCTTGCTCATTAATCTCTTCCTTGCTTCCAGCTACTTCTCTCACTTCATTTTGCAAAGTTTTCATAACTTTTGGATTTCGTATCAGCTCCGACATCGCCCACTCAAGCGTTGTGAATGAAGTATCAGTTCCAGCAGCAAACATATCCTTCAATAGAAAGATTAATCATATATATATAAGAAAGTAAGAAAGCATGGAAATGTAAAAGAAAAGTATTGATACCAAAACAATGCCTTTGATAGAGTCATCTTCGATAGGGCTGCGAGTTGCATTCTCTCTCTGAAAATCAAGCAATATGTCCACAAAATCCAGATCACCACCATCACCCTCTCTCCTATCTCTAACCCTATGTTCTTGAAGCACAGATTCCAGAAACTTATCCATCTCCTCAGCCACTCTTTCTACTCTCTTATCCAAACCATCAAACCTTCTAGTCCAACTCAAGCATGGAATGTACTCCCACAAAGGTACAATCGACAACAGCAGCCCAAACTCATGATAAATCTCCCTGGTATCACTTCCCAAACCATACTTCTTCCCCATCGCCACCCTACTAATCACATCATTCGTCAGAGACTGAATGAGGGCGTTCATGTTCACGGGCTTTGAAGAAGCACCCAATTCTCTGATTTTCTCCACCATGAGGGATGTCTCTTCCTCCCTCACGTGGCGATAGGACTGAACCCTTTTGCTGCTCAGCAGATGAAGCACGCATATGCTGCGGTTTTGCCGCCAATACTCTCCATACGGCGCAAACGCCACGTCCCGGTTGTTGTAGAACAGCCGGCTCGCGATGCTGAGTTTGGGCCGGTTTGAGAAGATCAGGTCCTGGTGTTTCATGATCTCACGCGCCGCCTCAGCCGAGGAGGCGATGAGGACGGGAACCTTGCCGAAATGGAGCAGCATGAGGGGGCCGTAGCGGAGGGAGAGTGACTGGATGGATTTGTGGAAGGCTGAGCCCAGCTGGTGGAGGTTTCCGAGGAGCGGGAGCCTTGGGGGAGAAGGCGGCAGCCTTCCCTGGGGCTTCGGGGAGCTGCTGCGGCGCCATCTGTTGAGGAAGAAGAGGAAGATGGAGGCGGAGAGTATCACAGCCAACAAATGTGAGAGAGCAACCATTTTTGGTTTGTATGGAGAAAGGGTTTCCGAAATGCCTTTAAATAATAATTTGATGAGAAAGAATAATAATTTCGTTAGAAAGTCCACTCAAAATATCGTGTCATTTTTAGAAATAGGATTGATTGGCCATGTAATTAACATATATGGATGGGCTTAAAATGATGATTAGATGGAAAGTCCACTGTATTTTGCTAATTTTAGAAATAGAATTATGTTTGTTATTGATGCTCCATCCGTCAGCATTTGTTGACGTCGAATTTTAGAAAATAAGTAATGTTAAACAACCATAATACGGGCTGTAAATCTAAAAATATTAATAAAATTTGGACACTTTAATTTATTTTTTCTTATAAATATCAATTTTTTGGAATATACTCCCTCCGTCCCTTAAAAATAAAAAAATTTAAAACGGTACGAATTTTAATATAAAATTAGTAAAGTAAAAAAGATAGAGAAAAAAAAATGAGTTCATGGAAAATGATTCTCGCCATAGAGAGATTCATTTCCTGAAAATGAATGTATCTATTTTCAGAGGACGGACAAAAAAGGAATGAAATCTATTTTTAGACGATAGAGAGAGTATTATCCTTGAGTATTAATATTAACAACAATAGATTAAATACATACTTCCTCCGTCCCCCATTAAGAGTTACACTTTTCCATTTCAGTCCGTCCCCAATTAAGAGCCACACTTCATTTTTACCATAAATAGTAAGTAGGTCCCACATTCCACTAACTCAATTCACTCACATTTTATTATAAAACCAATATAAAAAAATGGGTCTCACATTCCACTAACTTTTTCAACCAATTTTTCTTTACATTTCTTAAAACCCGTATCCGGTCAAAGAGTGAAAACTTGTAGAGAAAGGCTAGGTTGAGAAAGGTGAACTAGTATTTTCCCGTTAGATAACAATGTTACAAAAACTTGTTTAAATACATGGTCACAGAAGGACCTAGAATCCTAATAGGCTAAACCCTAATACACTACCAAACAAAATAGAATAACAGAAACATATTTTCTTCTCCTTATCCAAATTGATTAAGTCTTGCTGGCACCAAGGAGCACCTCCTTCCAGCTGGACAGGGGACCACTCGAGGGGAATACATCCTCCGCATTACCTTGGTCACGTGCTACATGGTGCTTGCTATCCAATGCATGGATATCATTTGGGCTGGGAGCATCCTCGACTGAACTCGGATGCAAGCTCAAGGAGACAACGTTTACACTTCCCCTCAATTCGAGCGAGGATAGAGAAGTAACTCCCAGTTTGTTTCTCAATCTCGAGAAGAATTGGTTACCCAATGGCTTTGTTAAAATATCAGCAATTTGATCAATAGAAGGCACATGCCGGAGCTCTACGACCTTGGCTTGTACCTTGTCCCGGACAAAATGAATATCGAGCTCAATGTGCTTTGTGCGAGCATGAAGCACGGGATTGCTTGCAAGCGAGATGGTGCTCAAATTATCAACCCAAACAGTGGGAACATTTGAACATTTAATCTGCAACTCACCAAGAAGAGACAATATCCATGATATCTCAGAAACAACATGAGCTAAGCTTCGGTATTCAGCTTCGGTGCTAGATCTAGAGACCATCGATTGCTTCTTAGAACACCAAGAGATGAGATTGCTGCCAAAATACACACAATATCCGGTAGTTGATCGCCTGTCATCCATGTCGGCAGCCCAATCCGAATCCGAAAAACCAACTAAATTTCGATTCGAGCTGCGGATATGCAAACCATAATCTGGTGATCCTGCTAAGTACCTGAGAATCCGTTTGACAGCTTTCCAATGCTCATCTAGCGGACAAGCCATATATTGGCTTACTTTGTTCACACTGAAAGAAATATCCGGCCTTGTAATTGTTGCATACTGGAGTGCACCAACAGTGCTTCGATATAACTTTCCATCTGAGAATGGACTTCCATCAGTCTTGGAGAGCTTGGAGCTTGAGATCATGGGAGTTGGACAACCATTTGCTTCTTGCATTTTCACCTTTTGAAGTAATTCTTTAATGTATCCTGCTTGATTAAGATGAAGACCATTTGATGTTGGAGTGACTTCGACTCCCAAGAAACATTTCACTTCCCCTAGATTCTTGAGTGAGAATTTTGCACTCAATTTGGAAATAATATCATCAATGATAGAAGAGGAGCTGCCTGTTATCAACATATCGTCTACATAAATTAGAAGATAAGTAACATCAGACTTGGTGATCCTGTAGAATAGAGAAGTGTCAGCCTTGGATTGACAGAAACCAAGAGAGATAAGAGCTGCCTGCACAGTTAAGAACCAAGATCTGGATGCTTGTTTCAAGCCATAAATGGCTTTGTTCAGTTTGCAGACAAGATGAGGCCCCCTTGTTCAAAACCGATAGGCTGCTGCATGTATATTTCTTTATCTATGCTACCATGCAAGAAAGCATTGTTCACGTCGAGATGTGTGATCTTCCAAGAGGAGGAGACAGCAAGAGATAAGATCAATCTGATAGTGTTTGGTTTGACCACCGGGCTGAAAGTTTCAGAGAAATCGAATCCCGGTTCTTGAGAGAACCCTTGAGCTACTAATCGAGCCTTGTACCTTGCTATGCTGCCATCAGCATGTTTTTTTAACTTGAAGATCCAAGTGCAACCAACTAGATTTTTACCGGGTGGTAAGACAGTCAAGGTCCAAGTATGATTCCTCAATAAGGCTAAGAATTCTGCCATCATAGCTTGTCTCCAAACAGGAATTAGCAGGGCATGATTGACAGATTTTGGAAGAGAATAAACAAGAAGGACAGTGAGAATTTTGGGCTTGACAATTCCTGATTTGCTCCTTGTTACCATATGGTGAGTTTGAGCAGGAGGGGTTGGTGGATTAGATGATGAGCTGGAGTCATGAGCATGAGGAGATAACACAGGAGTGATAATAGGAGTGAGAGAAGGTATACATGAGGAGTCATTGGACTGTGGTGCTGTAGGAATGGCTGGAACAGTATGAGGAGATGACACAGGAATGATAGTAGGAGTCATGGGAGGGATAGATGATGGGTTATTGTACTGTGGTGCAGGAACAGCTGGAGCAGGGGAATATGAGGTAGGATTTGGAGAGGAAGAGCATAGAGGAATGGAAGGAGCATGACATGAATGATTGGGAGAAAGAGGAGAGGGTGAAACGGTGGAAATGTTATGATAAGGAAATGATGATTCCTCAAACAAAACATCTCTGGTAATAATGGTTTTTCCAGAAGGCAAAAGGATCTTATATCCTTTATGAGAGGAGCTGTATCCTAGAAAAGTGGAAGGAGTAGATCTATATTGCAATTT
>NC_062969.1:21723228-21852834 GCF_023119035.1 Salvia hispanica
GGAGCCATCAACATTAATAGGTGGATTGTGAGAGGACTCCAGCCGCGTTTCGAAGCTGAGTAGAAGAGCAGCAACATCAGGAACCGTCCAACGATCAGCACTAGAGGAAATGGTGACCATGACTGGGTCATACTCGGGTCCCAAACCCGAGAGAATGTGGAGGATCTGGTCCTCATCAAGAATGTGGCAGCCGGCAGATCCCAAAAAATCACAGTAGGATTTTATTTTGCCGAGATAGTCGCGCACATAGGAAGAGAGTTCTTTTTGAATGTCTGAAGGAGCAGCTTGTACTGCATGACTTTGGCTTTGCTTTGGCTGGCGTAGCGAGTAGAGAGAGCATTCCAGATATCTTTGCTGGTGGTGAGGCCAACAACAAGAACCATTGAGCTTTCTGATAGAGAAGCTAGAAGCCAGGAGGAGAGGAGTTGATCTTGCCTGTGCCAAGCGAGGAAGGCCGGATTAGGCTGCACGGAGGTAGAAGTAGCATCAGCAGTCACGAACTGAGAAGGAACTGAGACTGACCCATCAAGAAAGGGCTCTAGGCCATAGCCCCGAACAGTGGCCAGCACTTGTTGACGCCACATTAGAAAATTGTCGTCTGAGAGTTTGAGGGAGATAGGGTGAGAATGGGGAAATAGGGGTGTGATTTGAAGCTGATTTTGTGGTTGAGTGAGAGTGGCAAAAGAGAATTCAGAGGCATTTCCATCAGCCATTTTTAGGGAAAGAGACAAGTGGCAGGAGTAGGTCCAAGGATCTACTGCGATGATACCATGAAAACTTGTAGAGAAAGGCTAGGTTGAGAAAGGTGAACTAGTATTTTCCCGTTAGATAACAATGTTACAAAAACTTGTTTAAATACATGGTCACAGAATGACCTAGAATCCTAATAGGCTAAACCCTAATACACTACCAAACAAAATAGAATAACAGAAACATATTTTCTTCTCCTTATCCAAATTGATTAAGTCTTGCTGGCACCAAGGAGCACCTCCTTCCAGCTGGACAGGGGACCACTCGAGGGGAATACATCCTCCGCATTACCTTGGTCACGTGCTACATGGTGCTTGCTATCCAATGCATGGATATCATTTGGGCTGGGAGCATCCTCGACTGAACTCGGATGCAAGCTCAAGGAGACAACGTTTACAAAGAGTGACTCCTAATAGGGGACGGAGGGAGTATTTGGAAATTGGAAAACGTGGCCACTTTTTAATTATTTTTATTTTTTAAGAAAGATTAAAAATGGTGCTCATCCTTGAGTATTAATATTAACTTGACTTTGTTTCCCATATTAATTTTTATTTTGTTTTGAATATTGTTATTTTTTTTATAGGTAAAATTAATTTTAAAGTTATTATATAAATATCTTGATGATATTAAAATTCTGTTATTGGTAATTAATTGTATTAAATTTGTATTAAATTTCACTTATCTAAATAAGTCAAATTGTGTGTTAAGTGGTGAGAGATATAATTTTATAATTGATGTGAGAAGGAACTTTTTCCAAAAGAGGAAATGTGACATCTTTTGTGGGACAAACTAAAAAGGAAAGTGTGACATCTTTTGTGGGACGGAGGGAGTACCATGTTAAACAATTCGTCCGTTTCCTAAATAGATTAACTTTAGAAATAACACAAGCTTTAATACTCCCTTCGTTCCATAGTAATAGAGACATTTCTTTTCGGCACGGAGATTAAGAAAAATTGTGTTAGGTGAGTTAAGTAATGGGAAATAAAGTGGAAAATGAAAAAGGTAGAGAAATGAAAAGAGAAAAAAAGTAAGAGAGAGTAAAGTAGATATGGAAAAATGTGTTGATTTTTACTAAAAAGGGAAATGACTCTATTACTATGGAACGTACCAAAATGACAAAATGATTATATTACTATGGAACAGAGGGAATATAAAATTGGAAAAGTAAGAAAGAAATAAATGATAAAATAAAAGAGAGTAGTAGAAAAAGTAGTAGAATTAGTGGTAGTGGATTACAGTATCTATTTTCGAAAATGAAAAGTATTTATTTTTGGAAAATGGATTAAAAAGGAAAAAAATTATTTTTAGAAACGGAGGGACTATTTTAGTAAGGAGTGAGTATTATTTGTTTTTAAATTTTTTGTTTGAACTGAGGAGTACAATTTGTTGTTTAATTTTGATGACCCACATATACATGGATTTTTAAGTCATACAGTATATCTTTCAATACAAGGATAGATTAGTCATATGGTTCGTACAATTAGGCCGATTTTCTTTTCCGACGCTCACAAAATTTAAATTTGTAAATTTATAAAAAAGGAAAATATATTTAGTCAATTCACTAAATGTCTCTTTTTAGATTCTCACAATTATCTATATGGGCCAGACTAATACTATATTGAATAGCAAGGGTTGTTTTTCTGAGAAACTCGATTCATTGATACAAAATGAAAATTTTCATATGGGCTTGTGTAAAGGAGCGTGGCCCGATACGTGCATGTGTATATTCATGTGTACACCAATTAACTTTTCAGGCCCATCACCCCTAGAATCTTTTCAGCCTTGAATATTGTGTCAAGAATCCAATTTTCCATGACTGTCCATTTGCCCATATGCAGCCCTCAACGGCTTCTCTCAATTGCATATTTGATTTTATTTTAAAACTTTATACTTTTTCATCATTTTATTCTCTTTGCATCTTTATTACTTTATCCTGTATTTTTACTTTATATACTCCACTTCACATATATCTTCTTTTTGTTTTTTTTTTTTGCCAAAAATAGCATCTAATAACATAGAATGAGAGGATATTAAGAAGAATCATTTTCACAATGAAGCTAATAGTTCAAATATCATTGAGATTTTTTTCAAGTTCAACTCTTCTCAACATCAAGCTTGGAACGCGTTAGTTCACGGTTGAACCAAGTGATCCAGTCCGGATTTTAAAATATCGACATTGCGTTATCTAAAAAACATGTGAAGTCGCTACAACAAACAAAGGACACTTTTTATGGATTATGACTCCTCTAGACTCACTCACATCTAAATCCTTAATTTTCACTCCATTAGGCAATCCAAAATCGAATTTGTGTACCAACTTGGCTAATGTGAGCTCATCCACCGCCATCGTGAAGGTAATACCAGGGCAACCCCTCCTGCCAGCCCCAAACGGAGTCAACTCAAAATGCACCTCTAATGTCTACGCTCATTTCAAGGAATCTCTCCGGACGAAATTCCTCAGGATTTTTCCACAATGACGGGTCCCTAGAAATTGCCCAAACATTAATCACCACACGCGTACCAGATGCAACGTCATAGCCCAATACTCTTGTGTCTTGAGTTAATTCAAGAGGGAGCAACAATGGCCCCGGCGAATGAAATCTTCTTTAATACTGCTTTCAGATAAGGCATTTTCTCCAAGTCTTGCTCATCAATTTCATCCTTATTTCTAGCTACTTCTCTCACTTCATTTTGTAATGTTTTCATTGTTTCTAGATTTCGAATCAGCTCTGTCATCGCCCACTCAAGAGCTGTTCCTGCAACAAACATATCCTGCAAGAGAAATATTCAATCAAAATAGAAAGAAATATTCAATTAAAATAGGGCAGGCATAATAAGGAGATACCAAGGTTTAAGAACACTATATAAAACTATTTGTGTGTAAGAAAAATATAAATTGGTTAAAATCCTAATTAAAACACACGAGTATGTCTATAAGAAAACACATGAGTATTTATATTGGAAAACAAAAGCATACATATGGTAAAAGAGAAGTATTCATACCAAAACAATAGCTTTGTAGTGTCATCTTCAATAGGGGTGAGACTTGCATTCTCTCTCTGAAAATCAAGCAATATGTCCACAAAATCCAGCTCACCACCATCTCCCTCCCTCCTCTCCCTAACTCTATGTTCTTGAATCACAACCTCCAAAAGTTTATCCATCTTCTTAGCATCTCTTTCTACTCTCTTCTACAAACCATCAAACCTTCTCATCCATCTCAACCATGGATTGTACTCCCACAAAGGTAAAATTCCCACCAAATCCCAAACTCACCAAAAATCTCCTTGAAATCACTCCCCAAACTGTACCTCTCCAAGCGCCACCCTACAAATCACATCGATCGTCAAAGACTGAATGACGTCGCTCAAGTTCACGGGCTTTGATGATGCACCCAACCTTCTGATCTTGTTGACGATGATTGAACCCTTTTGTTGCTCAGCAGATGAAGCACACAAATGCTGTGGATCTAGCGCCGGTGTTCTCCATACGGTGCGAAAGCCATATCCCGGTTGTTGTAGAACAGCCGGCTCGGGAAGCTGAGTTGGGGCCTGTTTGAGAAGATCAAGTCCTGGTTTTTCATGATCTCACGAGCCGCCTCAGCCGAGGAAGCGATGAGAACAGGAACCTTGCCGAAGTGGAGCAGCATGAGGGGGCCGTAGCGGTGGGAGAGTGACTGAAGGGATCTGTGGGGGGCTGAGCTCAGCTGGTGGAGGTTTCTGATGACAGGGAGCTTTGGGGGAGAAGGTGGCAGCCTTCCCCGGGGCTTCGGGAAGTTGCTGCGGCGCCATTTGCGGAGGAAGAAGAAGAAGATGGATGCGGAGAGTAGCATTGTCAAGAAATGTGAGATAAGCAATCATTTTTGGTTTGGAGAAACTAATGACAGGGTTTCCTAGATGCCTTTAAATAATAATTTGATGAGAAAGTCATCTGAGAGGAATAATTTTTTAGAGATATCTTGTAAGCTTGTTTAACTCCAAATAAAATAAAATAAAAACTTTAAAGATAGAAGGTTTTTTGTTTGAAGGTTTGCTTTCTCAAAACAATGAAAATAAAGTTGAATTCAAATTAACACAAGTGAGACAATTGTTACACATGCCGACAAGACACATTATCCTATGCATTAAAATCTATCTCATAGTTCGCGACAATATAAAATAAATCAACATGCAAGCACTAAATATGCTAAACATCAACTAGTCAAAGAATAGTTAAACACTTAGGTCATGCTTGGTATGATGGAATGGAATGAGGGTGGAATGGAATGGAGGGTGAAATGGAATGAAGATAGGAATGAAATATCAATTTCCTTGGTTTTCCTTTGCATTTTCATCCATTCACTCATTCATTCCATCACACCAAGCAAATGAATAGAATGGAAGTAGGAATCACATTCCATTCCACCATTCCATTCCATCATACCAAGTAGCCCCTTACTCTTTAAACCAATTTCAATAATCCTAAGAACCCTACGGAAGCGCAAGATTCAAAGTACAATGGCAATTAAGATCAAAATCCATTATCAAGTTGTCATCTAAACAATTCCAATTGATAATTCATTACTACCACAATCCATCTCAATTCAAGCTAAAGAGGCACTAAATCAAGACTATAGAATTATCAGTAAAGATGGGTGTAAAGTAATAAATTCATTCAATCAAATTAGTAGTTATAACGAACATGAGAAAGAAACGAGCATAGAATAAATCACGAAATCAAAATGTCATATTGAGTGTTTGGAGTAACACAAGATTCTTAGCCTAACATAATTAAACCAAGAACAATGATAAATAGAGATAGAACCCTAGAAACCATAGAGTAAATTTGGAGTAGATGATTGCTGGAATTTTCTCCTTTCTTTTCTCTCTTTGTCTGCTCACGCTCAATTCCTTCAGAATCGCTCCTCTCCTCAATTGCTCAATGGAAGTATCTCAATTTCTTCTCTCCTGTGTCGTCTCCAGCAAGAGTGGCGTCTGCTCCCCCTTTTTATATTTTGATTTCCTCCTGCCCAAGTAAAAATCACGCCTCCATCCTCTTATGTGGGTCTTAAAGATTTAGGCCCTTCATAATTAAATATTGCTATGTTACTTGGGCCCATAAAAACTAACTTGCTGCGTAAGAATATAAAACAAATTAGAAATTATTATTAAATTAATTTACTCCTATTCCACACGTGCATGCATAAACTAAAATAAGATAGTAAAGTTTCAGTAATTAATTGATAAGCACATAAGATTTAATTAAAAAACGAGAGATCTTAGAGTAAAATAATTACTAAATTGATTTACATCAAATACCCCCAAACTTAAGTTTTTGCTCGTCCTCGAGCAAGATAAACAATTAAGCACAAAGGAAACAATTAATCACAAAGGTTTTCATTTCAAAACAAGACTCATAATCTCCAAATTCATATAATAAAAACTCTCACAAGTCAAGAGATTATCAAAGCTAACTCCACATTCTCCTTTGAACCTGACTTAGAATGAAAGTATGAACACAAACCAGCTCCCTAAGATCTAGTTATCCAACAAGCAATCCAAGTCCAAGCAATGACTCTAGTGTCCCAAACCATCGTTGCTAAATCGTCAAAAGAAGTTCATTCGGCTATTCTCTGTTTTAAATCTATCAAGTCTTTCCACAAAACTCAAAGCAGAACTCATCAACAAAATGTTAATACCTTTGCACAAATCAAAAGGTCTTTATTTGTGGTTGTAATGGGACTTTTAGTTAAGGTGGGACATCAAATTTGGTTAGTAGCTCATTCCACCAAAAATAAAGAATACTAACACATCCCATAAGACAACATCTCTCAAAGTTTCATAATAATTAAGCATGAAATTTGCACAGCTTACCACCCCCAAACTTAAGATTTTTCAACATAACAAATCAAGCTACTTTTTTTTTCTTTCTTTCGAGCATTAATTTTTGAACTTCTCTAATTTTTTTTTTTCTACCTTGGCTTTTTCTACCTTGGCTTTTTTTTTTTTCTACCTTGGCTTTTTCTACCTTGGCTTTTTCTTTTTATAACATAGCAACTTTGCACTTTATTTCTCAAGCATAAATTGGATATTACATAACAAGCATCTAAACTTATGAACTTTTTCTTGCCAACAACAACAACTACCCAAAGATGTGCTAGCACCTCAATTTTAGTGACAAGGACTGAAAAGAAGGGCTAACAAAAGGATATATCATGTAGGCTAGTACAGTGACTTCAACATTTTATCAAAGAAATCAGTCTATAAAGCTCAAACTGGCTCGCTAGGGGTTCATGTAGGGTCAGGCATGTGATATTTTAGCTATGAGGCTTTGAGAGAGAAGGAATAAACTTGCGTGAAAAGTAAAGAGCAAAAATTAGGAAATTTCTGTATATTGATTCTTGCCGTTTCAATGGACATAATTCCTATTTATACTAAGGACCCTAGGTTTGGTTCGACTCGATCATTCCGGGAAAGAACCAACAAGAAAATCCGAAACGGAGCTTATAAATTGCTCGACACAAAAGTTCCAAAAATAAGTATTTCAAAATAGTAAAAGCAATAAAACTAGTAATTAATATTTCTAGTGAGAAACGTAATCTTTGAACCATGCGGGCCTCCTGATGTGAATCCGGGTATTCACAATCATAGGATGCAACGACATCGAGGGCCATGGGTTGATTGGGATCCGAAAACAAGGTGGAGATATGGCAAGGAGCCAAGCCGAATTCGGAGGTCTGACTCAAATCAGAATTTTCCTATTAAGACAGTGTTCAAATGCTCTCCTAAAACCACCATCGTCTTCATCATCAAAAGATCTTCACGTGAGTATCTTGTATACCTCAATCGGAGCCCGAATAAGGAAGTTGTGATCATTTTAAGAAAGTCGCGCAATGCAGAAAGAAACACGCGGGCGGGTGTTTTGCCAACCTGAAAACACCCGGTCGGGTGTTTTTGCCGAGAAATCAATTTTTGTCCAGAAACTTCACCCGAGTGGGTGAAATGAGCCGTGGGAATCACCCGGTCGGGTGTTTTGTTCGGAATGGGACTTTTTGACCAAGACTTGTTTTGTTTTGCTTCTTTTTAACTCCTGGTATAATACTCTTGCTAGGGTTCATTTCAAGCAGCTTTTGAATATTTATAAGAGACCAATTCTCCATATTTGAGAGCTCACATTCTTCATCTTTTGAAGACTTATTAAATTCCTTCGGGTTGCATTCGATCTTTTGCCGGGCTAAGGTTGATTGTAAAGGTATGCTTGCTAGTTCTTGTGTTGCTAGTTTGTGGAGCCATAATGTGTTTGTATGTGAAAGTGCCTTTGAGATTTCTTTCTTTTTCTCCACCTAAATCATAACACTAATCCATCCTCTATCCTTTTATCCATTTTTCTTGTTCCATTTCTTGGTTTATCTTGTTTATTTGTTGGGTTTATTTACAAGAATAAGTCCGGGACAAATTCATGAGTCTTCAATCTAGAAGATTCACATTATTTGGTATCAAGAGCCATTGGTTCTTGTTCTTGTAAAAAAAAAAAAAAAAAAAAAAAAAGATATATTCCTCAAAGGGTGAAAATTGTTAAAAATTTGTCAAAAAAAAAGGAGAGAGATCTCAAGCTCTATCCATGGGCTATAGCTATAAACTGATATATGTGTTCTTGGGTATGTCAATTTGATTGTCGGAAAGTTGTAGGCCGAAATTTCATCGATTGTTTGGTCTATTGTTGTTGGTTGAAAATCGTGCATACAAAGTGTTTGTTGAATCGTCCCATTGGCCTAGTACCTCGCTTTCACTATATCTGTGGCTTCTAGAACTAGTAATTACTTGTCTAGTTGCATAGCTTGTTTATGATTTGTGCTACCCTTGTGAATTAACATCTTTGAGAGCAAGTGAGGGAGAGTAGGCTAGTATAGTGACTTCAACATTTTATTAAAGAAATCAGTCTATAAAGCTCAAACTGGCTCGCTAGGGGTTCATGTAGGGTTAGGCATGTGATATTTTAGCTATGAGGCTTTGAGAGAGAAGGAATAAACTTGCGTGAAAAGTAAAGAGCAATAATTAGGAAATTTATGTATATTGATTCTTGTCGTTTCAATGGACAGAATTCCTATTTATACTAAGGACCCTAGGTTTGGTTCGACTCGATCATTCCGGAAAAGAACCAACAAGAAAATCCGAAACGGAGCTTATAAATTGCTCGACACAAAAGTTCCAAAAATAAGTATTTCAAAATAGTAAAAGCAATAAAACTAGTAAATAATATTTCTAATGAGAAACGTAATCTTTGAACCATGCAGGCCTCCTTGATTTCCTTGACAGGCGGCCTGGGTCCGTACTCTCTTCACCGCTGCTCTCTTCTCTTGGCTCCTCTGCCTCCGGCGACTCCAACATGTCTTCTACGCTAGCCTCAGACGTCTCCTCCACGGCTGATGTGAACTCCGGTGCTTGGTGAGGTATAATCGCATCACCTCCTCTCGTATCTGAAAACTACCATTTCGTAATCTTGTTGTATTCATCCTTGAATTCCAAACGGGATTGTTGAACTGTGGCAACTGACTGTGTGGAACAGGCTAATAATCAAACCTGAGGAAGTTGAAATTTAAGGTCCGTTGTAGGTGAGTTTTCAGATTTGTCTAGAAGCTCTCTTTTTCTGCCTCATGACTTCTTGATATAGTAGAGTACTAATTTTACATACTTTTGGTTTTACTCCTTATTAGAAATGGGCCACTCACCCCTTAAAAGGCCTCATAAGGGGGAGGGTTTATCCACACTTATATAGATTAGATTGGATCATCACCAAGTCGATGTGGGACAGAATTGAGAGAATTTGAGAGAATTTAACACGCCCCCTCACGTGTGGGCCGGAAAGGACATCGGTCTTCCATCACGTGGGTAGGCAATGCTAGAGATAAGAGAGAACCATCATCGATGTGGGCCGGAAAGGACATCGGTCTTCCACTCGTGAGGTAGATAAGAGATAAAGAGAAAACCATCATCGACTTGGGCCCGCTCTGATACCATATTAGAAATGGGCCACTCACCCCTTAAAAGGCCTCATAAGTTAAATTCTCTCAAATTCTCTCAATTCTGTCCCACATCGACTTGGTGATGATCCAATCTAATCTATATAAGTGTGGATAACCCTCCCCCTTATGAGGCCTTTTAAGGGGTGAGTGGCCCATTTCTAATATGGTATCAAAGCAGGGCCCAAGTCGATGATGGTTTATCTCTTTATCTCTTCTCTTGCCTACCCACGTGATGGAAGTCCGATGTGTCATTCCGGCCCACACGTGAGGGGGCGTGTTAAAATTCTAATATCTTGTCCCACATCGGCTTGGTGATGATCCTAGCTTCTCTATATAAGTGTGGATAACCCTCCCCCTTATGAGGCCTTTTAAGGGGTGAGTGGCCCATTTCTAATACTCCTAGCTCCATGATGCCTTTTTTTTCAATCTACCAGGATTCGCTAACTACGTAATGCTGATAAAAACCACTTATAGTTACGGCATGTATATTTAGCAAAAATGGTCGAACATTACATAGTTATGGCATGTATAATTTGCTAACTCATTTTTTCCACAGTTTGCTGGATTTATTGGGGGTAAAAATATTAGGGGTAATTTAGTCAATTCTTAACTAGCTGTAAGAGATAAAAATGAAGAAAAAAGATACAAATTTAAAAAATCATTATTTATCCTGAAAAATTCGCATATCCCCATTATTTATGTGAGTGAGGGGTAGAGTAGGGGATAATGCAGGAAAAGCATGAGGTGATCTAAACTGATTTTTTCATCCACTTTTCTTCACAAAGTCAAACAATTTTTTAAAATCGCATCGATGAATAATTTTTAATTAATATATTGAATAATTAAAATAATAATTTGGTTTGGAGAAAAAAAGGTTTCCCTAAATTCCTTTAAATAAATAATTTGATGAGAGAGTCAACTGAGATGATAATTTCGTTGGAGAATACACTGAAAAATATTTGAGTGAACTACAAAAATAGTCCCTAGACTATGCGTTTATCTCGCCAATGAACCCCGGACTTTAAAAATATCCCCAGACAACCTTGGACTAAGCGTTTATCTCGAAAATGGTCCTTTTTCACTGTTTCGTGACGAAAATACCCTTTTAGGGGGTTTGGACAATTTGGTCTTTTTACATTTTAAATTTGATATTATTTCAGTGATGTACTAAATCTGATATTATTTCAAAATTATCATTCTTCTTCCCTTTTGCCATCCTTCACTTTGTTTCTTTATTTCAATATTAGATTTGATTTTATAAAATTAAATTTTAAATTTTGATTTTTAAATATCAATAAATTTTTTTAATTATTAAAATTACTATTAAATAATAAATTAATAGTTTTAATCAATATAGTGTCTAATATTTAATCAATAAGGTACGACGGACGCCTTAGTTTTAATAAATATTTAATAGTTTTAATCATAAATAGATCATATTAACACAATTAAATTAATATGCATCTAATGTATAGGAGAATTTGACTAAAAATATTATGAAGTTGACTAAAAATTTGATATAAGAGAAATTTTGTTGAAATTTTCTAGTTAAATTTTATTGTTTTCAAATTAATAAACGAAAACTATATTAGTCTTAGATGCATATTTATTTCGGAATAAATCGTGTTATATGATCTATTTATGATTAAAACTATTAAATATTGATTAAAACTAACGTGTGTTTGTACCTTATTGATTAAATATTAGACACTATCAAATATTGATTAAAACTATTAATTTGTTATTTAATAGTAATTTTAATAATTTAAAAAATTATTGATATTTAAAAATAGAAATTTAAAATTTAATTTTATAAAATTAAATCTAATATTGAAATAAAGAAACAAAGTGAAGGATGTCAAAAGGGAAGAAGAATGATAATTTTGAAATAATATCAGATTTAGTACATCATTGAAATAATATCAGATTTAAAATGTAAAAAGACCAAATTGTCCAAACCCCCCAAAAGGGTATTTTCATCACGAAACAGTGAAAAAAGACTATTTTCGAGATAAACGCTTAGTCCAGAGTTGTCTGGGGATATTTTTAAAGTCCAGGGTTCATTGGCGAGATAAACGCATAGTCCAGAAACTATTTTTGTAGTTCACTCAAAATATTTAAATAAATAGGATTGACCTTGTAATTAATATATGGATGAGTTTAAAATAATGATTTGATGGACAAGTCAATTGTGAATACTCCGTATCTTGCTATTTTTAAAAACTAGTATCATACCTGTGCGATGCACAGATTAAATATTTTAAAATAATAATTTTAAATTATAGGTTATTTACAAAAAATTTAAAACATTATAAAAAATATATATAATAACTATGAATTATACGGCTAAAACATATATATTAAACATGAAATAATTAAGAATGAACCATAAAAATTTGGAAAGCTTTGATTCATAATACATGAATGGAAATTATTTGAAATAACATCATTTCATTAAGTTCTTCGAAGAAAAAAAAAATCCATGTATCATGGAGTACTAAATAAAAATACTATTCCTATATTAGAATTAATTGAAAGTATAACATCTCACGAACTACTTTCTATTCAAAAATTTCATAATTGTGAATAAATAAATTATAAATCAATATTATTAGACTAATTCAAATTAACTTATTACTATTTTGTTATTAATTGACACACTTAATAACAACAAATTTTAAAAATTGACATGGAATAAATATAAAACAATAGCTAAATGATTCAGGCAATATTAAAGTAAAACTTAAAAAAGAATTAAAAAAGAATTAAGTTATAATATATTATTTAATTTATAAGAGCATTAATACTTCCATAACTCAACTTATATAGATATGTGGAAAAAAATACTGATATGTAGTATAGTACTCCCTCCGTCCCACAAAAGATGGCACACTTTTCTTTTTAGTTTGTCCCACAAAAGATGTCACATTTCCCTTTTTGGAAAAAGTTCTCTCTCACATGAATATAAAAATTATATTTTCTCTCTCCATTTAACACACAAAACAAAACCTCCTAAAATCCCGTGCCATTTTCAAAGTATGCCAACTTTTCTGGGACGAGGGAGTACAATTTTCTACCATGGGACAGAGGATATAGTAATAACGTCTTATATAAGTGGTCCAAAAAGATGGTAATATATATTAGTGAAGGCTATCGCTTAGCCAAATATATAACGGACCAATAATATAGGCAAGCTTAAACGTAATAGCCTAGTAGCTCATCTTTATAACAAAAGGAATAAACCATCAGACTAATATAATTATTGAAGAAGATTAGACCAAAAATATAAAGACTAATAATATGGGGAAGTCTAAACTTGATGAATAGCCTAATATCCAATCCACAATTAGTTGGACTATTAATAATATTATTATTGAAAAAGACTAAATATGAATATGCAAATTGGACAGGAGTATGCCAGCTATGATGCTACACATAAATTTCACCATATCATCGGCCTTCGTCCACGCTGTGTCCCTCTACCTCATTCTCTCATATAATTTGTCGTCGTGAAGAGTAAAAAAAAAAATAAATAAACAAAACAAAACATACAACCACAATGAAAATACAACAAATGATAAACATAAAATGGTACGAAAAAACGTCACTTCCTTAAGTATTGCACCAAACCTTTCGTGTAAACTTCACGGAAAAGTTGCTTGAAAACTAACGCCCTAAGCAAAAAAAATATAATTAATGATTTTATATAATTTGCATACAAACATAAAATAACGCATTAAACAACATACCGCACGGTAATGAAAAACACACTATAACCCGATGGCATTGGTTATGGCTCCATGAGCAGTAGCTTCATAAACGTGGATGCAACGAACTTCGATAACAAAATAAATTGTGGAAGGCTCCAGATCATTGAGAAAGGTGAAGAATGATTCCATGATGTCGACCTTTCTTCATAAGATATGAACAAAAATAGCAAACTTAAGTGTGAAGTATTTCAGAATATCAAATATTCAAATTAGTCCATAACTGATAAGTATTTCAGAATGAGGACAAAACTTATAAATATTTCAAAAGAAGGCCAAAACTCGCCTTTTATATATGTATAGATAGGATTATTCTTGTAACTAATACTCTTACAGTCCGTATCACTCCTTCTGTCTGACAAACTCATAGTTTAGGATGGTCTTAGAGGTGTTTAACCCATGTTTTTGTTGAATTAAGGTGTTTATTATAGGTTTTCACTCATATAGTAATCAATTAGATGAAGTAATGAGTTTGTCGAAGTTTTGAAGTAAAAACAGGTCAAAACGGAGCAAAATGGAGCAAATGGCTGATTCCAGAGAAGAAACAAGGTCGGGTGTTTCGTGCAACTAGCGGGTTCCAGAGAGAAAACCCGGTCGGGTGTTTTGCCACCTGCAAATCACCCGGTCGGGTGTTTTTGACAGCTTCAAATATAAAAGGGGGTTCTCACTCATTTTCGAACCCCAACTTTCCCTACGGCAAAATGAGAGAAAAATCGAGAGATACAAGAGGATTGAAGGCAAGGAGGCTTCCATCTTCAAGTGATTGAAGAAGAAAGATTCTCCCCAACATCAAGTCCACCTTAGGGAGTTCTATTACCTTTTCTTACTATGTTTTCCTTGGATGTTTTTGTATTTTCCTTTGTCTTAGCTTCCACTATGAGTGGCTAAGTCTTTATTAGGGATATTGGTGAAGTTTGTATGGGATCCATGGGTTAAACCTTGTTTTATGCTTATCTATATCTTTTGTGGTGGTTTTGTTGGTTATTGTGTTTGTTTCATTGTCTAATTGATTAGCTACCAATTGGATATGTTTTGTTCTAATTATTGCCATTGAGAGATGCTTGATTAGATTGTTAAATAACCAACAACTCCATGCGTTGTATGTGCTCGAGAGAGGCATAGCTAGAGAGAGGGCTTGGGTCCGTAGGTTTTAGGAGTCGGTTTCGAAGTGTAGGGAGGAGACTCCGACATTAGAGGCCGATCAACGCGTTAGGTGCACCCGAGAGGGGGTCTAACCAATTAACCCGACCTTCCTAGCCACACATAAGACCATTTAGATGAGCATGATCCCTAGGTGAACACCCGTGATCCATACCAACGGATCCATATCCCTACCTTCCCAATTTGAGTGAAAACTACCCTTTATTTGCTTTATTTTCCTAATTTGCTATTTGTTTACTTGTTCTTTGATCTTAGTTAAGAAAACCCAAAAAAACCCCTTCTATTAGTCTAGATAGTGTTCAAAGTTGCATCGTAGTACTCAAGCCGGCATTTAGTCTTCGAGGATCGATAATTTCAACTTGCCACGTGCTACATACCCCATACACTTGTGGGTGACATATTTATTGCAAATTTAGCATGAGTCAAGTTTTTGGCGCCGTTGCCGGGGACTAATTTGCTTTTGTGTTTGATATTGTGATAAGATAGAGAATACTAGTTTAGACATTTACTTGCTTTATTTAGTTTAGTTTTCTAGTTTAGCTCTAATTTCCCTTTGTTTCCTCTCTTGTGTTGTGTAGGTTTTTATGCTCACGCGCTCAAGGCATCTACCCCTTGAGCCGATTAATTTAGAGATAGAAGCCGCCAATAGAAGAAGAGGAGGACGAAGGAGGAGAGCACGAGCTCAACATCTAGTTGAGCCAATGGAAAATCCAAATGGGAACAACGAGGAAGTACCACCTCCACCTCCACCTCCCCTTAATCAAGACCAAATCATCCTCCAACTACAACAACAAATGGAGGAGATGAGAAGGGAAAGAGAGGAGGAAAGGAGAAGAGATGCACCGGTTAGAAATGCATTTGGGAACGTTAATATCCCAATGCCACCCATTGATCCAAGAGTGAATGCCAACAATTTTGAGTTGAAGACGGCATTGATCCAATTTGTGGAGCAACGTGTTTTCTCGGGAAGGCCCACGGAGGATCCTAATATGCACTTAGCCAAATTCTTGGAGATTGCCAACACAACCAAGCTTAATGGGGTTCCCGAAGATACAATCAAGCTTAGGCTATTCCCTTTCTCATTGACGGGATATGCTAGAGATTGGTTTGATAACCTTGAGCCGGGCTCGGTTATAAGTTGGGACGACTTAGCCAAAAAGTTCTTGGAGAGGTTCTTCCCTCTTAGCTCTACTCTCAACCTACAAGCGGAGATCTCCCATTTTAAAATGAAGAGCCAAGAGTCTATGTTTGAAGCATGGGAGAGGTTTAACGCTTTGTTGAAGAAGTGTCCTAACCATGGGCTATCTCCGGGCCATCAAGTGAGCCTTTTCTATAATGGATGCTCGGAATTTATCAAAAGTCAACTAGACTTTGGTTCGGGGGGATCATTCTTAGACAAGGGGGTCGATGAGTGCAAGAAGATGCTTCAAAGGCTTGCATACACTAGCAAGAGTTGGAGCTCGGGTCGAGATGGCTCTATGCCGGTAGCTTCGGTTGTTGATTCGGATGCATTCAATCTCCTCAACCAACAAATGATGATTCTGAATCAAAAGGTGGATAGCCTAAGTTTGGGGGTGGCACCCATTGGAGAGCCTCAACCGCCCGTTGAAGATGTCAATTATATACATCAAGGAGGAAATCAAGGGGGTAATCCAAGGAATTTCAACAATTATCGCCCTAACAATGGGGGTGGTAATTATCTAGGCTACCGCCCACCCTTTAATGCGCATCCAAACCTTTCATATGAGAATCCGAGTAATGCTATCCAACCATCTCCATCTCCCGGATTTGGAGCATCAAGTGGGGCCAACAATGCGCCTAGCACTTCAAAGTCTTCAAGTGATGTTACCAATGAGCTTCTAAAAGCTATAATGGAGAAGACCGATGGGATTATGGAACACTCTACCAAGAGGATTGATAAAGTTGAGACGGCGGTAGTGGAGGTCACCACAAGATTGGGGGCTTTAGAGCATCAAGTGAGTCAAATTGCTCAAGCCGTTGGACAAATTCATCAACCGGGGCAATTTCCAAGCACTACAATTCCAAATCCGAAAGATTGCAAGGCAATCTACTTGAGGAGTGGGACAAGTTATGAGAGTCCTCCTATGCCCGAAGTGGAAGCTAAGGAAGTACCCGAAGAAGAGAAAGAAGAAGAGGAAATAGAGGTGGAGTCACCTAATATGCCATCCGAGGGTCAACCCGAGACAATTATTCCTCCCAAGCCCATGGAAGTCAAAATTCCTTTTCCTCAAGTGGTGCACAAGAAGAAATTAGATGAGAAGTTTGCAAAGTTCCTTGAGATCTTCAAGAGGGTGCACCTCAATATACCTCTCATTGAGGCACTCCAACAAATGCCCGGCTATCTCAAATTCTTGAAGGAGATTATGTCAAAGAAGAAGAAGTTGGTTGACTATGAAACCGTGAGCTTGACCGAGAATTGTAGTGCAATCATCCAACAAAAGATGCCGGCAAAGATGAAGGATCCGGGAAGCTTCAACATCTCTTGTGTGATCGGGAATGATAGGCAAACTAAGGCCTTGTGTGATTTGGGGGCAAGCATAAATCTTATGCCCTTAAGCTTCTTCCGGAAGTTAAAGTTTGGTGTTTTGAAGCCGACCACCATCACCCTTCAAATGGCGGATAAGTCCGTCAAGTTCCCCAATGGAATTCTTGAAAATGTCTTAGTAAGGGTGAATGATTTTATCTTCCCCGTGGACTTTGTAGTCTTGGACATGAAGGAGGATCCTAATGTTCCTCTCATTCTTGGAAGGCCATTCCTTGCAACCGGGAAAGCTTTAATTGATGTCACCAAGGGAGAACTCACCCTTAGGCATGGAAACAAGACGGCTATCCTCTCTATGTTAGACAAGATGAAACGCCATGAAATGGAAGAATCCAAGAGAGTAGAAGAGGTGCCTTTGGAAATTGAAGAGTGCAAGGTGATACAAGTGTCTAAGGATGTTGAAGTTGAGAAGCCCTTGGAGGAGATCTTGGTCCCTAATTGGTTCTTTGAGCTTGAGAATGAAACAAGTTTGGGGGAGCAAAAGAAGGAGGTGCCAAAATGGGCAAATGGTGAATCTCATGGAGTTGACCTTGGAGAAAATGACAAGCCTATTTGGTGGAAAAAGCGGCTAAACAAGCTCTATTTGGCCGCAAAAGCTAGGACGGGCCCCAATGAGGTGATCCAAGTGAGCTTGGACCATTAAGTGAAAGCTTGAAGACCGTCGGGCAAACGACGTTAAACAATTGCGCTATGGGGGAGGCAACCCCTAGTAGGTACAATTTTATTTTGTGTCAATGTGTTTTTCTCTCATTTTTAGGTTTTTTCTTTGTTTTAGTGTGTTGGAACAGGAAAATGGGAACAAAAGAGTGAAAAATGGAAGGAAAGAAAAAAAAAAGGTTGGAGTCCAGTGGAAAAACCCGACCGGGTGTTTTTCATTTTCTGAAAAACCCGGTCGGGTGTTTTGTCGAATATATAACTGGCAGTCGCAGAAACACTCGGCTCTCACCCGACAGAAACACCCGGCACTCCTCCTTCGCGAAACCCTAACCCCCAAATCCGAATTCCGGTGATTTCCTCTTAATTTCTCCCTTCCAATCTCACTTCTACACTTTAATATCTCTTCTACTCTCTCTTTTACACATTTTAAACCGATTAATCGGTGGAAATTTTGGTGAGAACAAGGTGAAGAAGCTAATTTTCAAATTTCATTTCAATTAAACCCCAAAGGTATGAACTTCTCCCTCTTTTCTTCTTTACCCATGGATTATTGTTGAGTATTGAGTGATTTATGGAAGATTATGATGAATTTGGTGCATAATTGTGGGTTTTTGAGGATTAAGAGTGGATTTGTTGTAGAATTGCTAGAATGGGTGAGAATTTAGAACTTGTTTGCATAATGTGAAGTTGAATGTGTTGATATGTTGCCTTGTTGGACATTGTTGCTCATTTGTTTAATGTTGATGAAGAGTTGGATTGTTGAATGATAATACTATCAAAGGATGGTGTAGTTGTGAGTAATTTTGGTTTGAATTGTTAACAATTGTGATTGATTGGTCTTGGGGGAGAATTTGGCTACAAGCATGAGGATATGAAGTGAAATCTTTGAGCTTTACATGTTAAAACAAGGATAGGATGAGTTTGTGAATCTCTTGAACTTCAATTGAGACTTTGTGCTTAGTTTTTTTTTTATGATATATGATTTGATTGTTGATATATAAGCACTTAATGGGGGTGATACCTACACTTGTGTTTAAAGTTATTAGTTTGATGATAGAGATTAGTGAAAAGTACTCCATGGTTTTAATTTGTTGTATGCTAAACTTTGAGCTAAGTTTGGGGGAGTACTTTTACTTTGTGTGGTTAATAGTTTCTCTAGGTTTTGGTTACATTGCCATCTAATGCTCTCTATTTGTAGGTACAAAAATGCGGGGTCAACCTTCGAAATGATGAAGAGATTTACAAATGGAATGCCTTGGCCAAGTTAGATTACAAGGTTGCACAACAACCATGTCGGGACTTGCTTCAACGGCTAGGTCCCCTTCAATGCTTCGATAGTGAAGGTCCATGGAAGATCCACTCTCTTTCAAACTTATCCTAGCTTTGCTTAGAATAAGTTTGGGGGGTGTCTAGTGGATTTCCTTTTACTTTTCTCTCTCTCGTTGATTTGATTTGATGATACCCGGCATGTACCCCTATTCTTTTAACTATATTTGATGATGATATTTGGGCATGTAACCTAACTTATGATTTTCTTTGTTTGTGGATTTTGTGGAATATTTTCCTTGTTCCATTTGTGTTGTTTTTGTGTTTATGTTTCTTTTTAGGAATGTTTTTCTTGTTTTCTTAGTGTGTTTAATAATCTTCCTTGGGTAGAATGATAGTAGGGTGAGAGAAAGTGATGTTTGAACGAGTGTGAGGATTTGTTGGAGGAGTTGCCAATGATTATTTTGTGCAAAAATTTTTGAAAATCTTGTTGATATGGCTAAGTAACATGTAATTTTCATTTCAAATTGCCTAAAGTGAATCGCATGGTGCCTTGTCTTTTGCCAAAATGACCTTGTGAGAATTAAGCCTATACTATCACTAAATGTGTGTTTTATCTCAAGCATGTCATATGTTTCTAGAACTTGCTCGCGATCTCCTTGAGTCTACATAGTGGCTATAGAGATAAGGGAGGATGTTAGGCCATTTTTATTAGCCAAATCCTAGTTCACCCGCTATGTTAATAATCCTTGTTAGCCCACTTTGAGCCTATAAACCTTTTCTTTGACAAACCGAGGGGTTGAAATTGTCATGTGGTACTTTTGAAAAATCAAAGAGAAATGTGGAAGTGGTGTTGGCAAATGAAAAACAAGTTTGTTGAGTTAGAAAAGAAAAAGAAAAAGAAAAAAAAAATAGTGATGATACCATGCAAAGCATGGAGAAAAAGAAAAAAAAAGGGGGAAAAAGAAAAGAAAAGACAAAAAAATGAAAGCGAAAAATGGTGAGCAATTGACATTTGGTGAAAAAGGGGTGCCTTGAATGTTGAAAAAGAGGTATTGAACAAAAGTGGAATGTTGGTAGATGGGAAGAGTCTAGGCAAAGCCTAGTACTAGCTAAGATTGGGGAAGAAAGTTGGTGAAGTTGAATATGTCATATCTTGGGGATTAAAGTCACTTTAGCCAAAAATTACCTCACCTATCCAAAGAGCCTACATTACAACCTATAGAAAAGACCTTTCGGACCTTAGATCTTTAATCACACCGTAGTAGAGGAGAGTGTAGATTTCGAGCAAGCATATGGTAAACTATGCATGATTTGATGATTTGAGAGTTATGTCATGAGCCTATACACTTTGAGAGTGAGTGAAATTTCTAAAATGCACATTGCATTTTCTCCTTGTGAGGGCAAATTGGCAAGGTTGATTACATGATAGTAGCTTGAAGCAATACTTTATAATGTTATACTTGTCTACGAGGCCATTGATACTTGTTGATTACTTTATTTCTACTGAGGCAATGATGACACTCCAACATCCTTACATGAGTTTGTTTTCTTATTTTCTTCTTCTTGTTCGAGGACAAACAAGTGTTTAAGTTTGGGGGAGTTGACAAACTCATAGTTTAGGATGGTCTTAGAGGTGTTTAACCCATGTTTTTGTTGAATTAAGGTGTTTATAATAGGTTTTCACTCATATAGTCATCAATTAGATGAAGTAATGAGTTTGTCGGAGTTTTGAAGTAAAAACAGGTCAAAACGGAGCAAAATGGAGCAAATGGCTGATTCCAGAGAAGAAACCCGACCGGGTGTTTTCCATTCTCGGAAAACCCGGTCGGGTGTTTCGTGCAACTAGCGGGTTCCAGAGAGAAAACCCGGTCGGGTGTTTTGCCACCTGCAAATCACCCGGTCGGGTGTTTTTGACAGCTTCAAATATAAAAGGGGTTCTCACTCATTTTCGAACCCCAACTTTCCCCACGGCAAATTGAGAGAAAAATCGAGAGATACAAGAGGATTGAAGGCAAGGAGGCTTCCATCTTCAAGTGATTGAAGAAGAAAGATTCTCCCCAACATCAAGTCCACCTTAGGGAGTTCTATTACCTTTTCTTACTATGTTTTCCTTTGATGTTTTTGTATTTTCCTTTGTCTTAGCTTCCACTATGAGTGACTAAGTCTTTATTAGGGATATTGGTGAAGTTTGTATGGGATCCATGGGTTAAACCTTGTTTTATGCTTATCTATATCTTTTGTGGTGGTTTTGTTGGTTGTTGTGTTTGTTTCATTGTCTAATTGATTAGCTACCAATTGGATAGGTTTTGTTCTAATTATTGCCATTGAGAGATGCTTGATTAGATTGTTAAATAACCAACAACTCCATGCGTTGTATGTGCTCGAGAGAGGCATAGCTAGAGAGAGGGCTTGGGTCCGTAGGTTTTAGGAGTCGGTTTCGAAGTGTAGGGAGGAGACTCCGACATTAGAAGCCGATCAACGCGTTAGGTGCACCCGAGAGGGGGTCTAACCAATTAACCCAACCTTCCTAGCCACACATAAGACCATTTAGATGAGCATGATCCCTAGGTGAACACCCGTGATCCATACCAACGGATCCATATCCCTACCTTCCCAATTTGAGTGAATTCTACCCTTTATTTGCTTTATTTTCCTAATTTGCTATTTGTTTGCTTGTTCTTCGATCTTAGTTAAGAAAAATCCAAAAAAACCCCTTCTATTAGTCTAGATAGTGTTCAAAGTTGCATCGTAGTACTCAAGCCGGCATTTAGTCTTCGAGGATCGATAATTTCAACTTGCCACGTGCTTCATACTCCATACACTTGTGGGTGACATATTTATTGCATATTTAGCATGAGTCACTGTCCTAAGAAAAATAGTCTCATTTTATAATTTTGGGATGTCCATTAAAAAAGTATTTCATTTTTAAAATAAAAAGTTTCTCTTACATACTTTTTCTACTTTCTCCTATTTTTCATAGTTTATCTATATTTTCTCCATATTTTTCTTACTTATGTAGCTACATTTTCTCCTTCTTTCTTACTTTACTAATTTATTATTAAAACCCGTGACGTCCATAGTTAAAATTATATTTTTGTGGACAGATGGAGTAATTGACATCCGGATAAAAATAAAAAAGAGCAATACTAAACAACTATAATGTGGATATTACTTTAGGGTGATTAGTGGAATTTCGGATATTAGATAAGCCAGAAAATATTAACCTGGACATTTTATTATTGATTCACTTTAATATTAACAAATACTTAACATTTATTAGTGAATCCCTTTAATTTATTTTAAATTAAAAATATCAATTTGATTAGCGTGCACTCCGCACTTCCATACTTATATGATGTATCATTATGATAATACTGATCAATCAAGTTAACCCAATTATACTAAAATGTCCAACAATCCTCCCCTATTTTAGTGCAATTCTTGATCAACTAAAACAAGTCATCTCAAACATTCAAACTATTGCATAAATGAAATATCGTAACGATTGAATTCCACCTTAGTACATTACACATTTCAAATATTCGAATACCCCGGGTGTCTCTAAGGATTGAACCCTGGGAACTCACTTGAATACACGAAGATAATGTACACAAAAGTTTACATACGAATATGTTCTATATTGACACTATTTACTAGCCTATGTCCTTATCCTTTATAAACATGTCGAAACCAAGTCTCAGCTTCTTGAAGCGGCTAAACTTCATGCTTATATAGGTAGCTCCTTTATTCTTGCACCTACATTTGCAATTTTTCAAAAGAACTATTAAGAATATATAATACATTCAACCTCCTTAACTTGTAGGTCCGAACACATACCTTGGACGATTTTCAAATGTGTTCCAATCTCCAAATATTAAGTCTTCCACATTGAATTCTGCATCTAGTGTCATACTACATTGGAATTGGGTATCTTAATATCAGAGACTTGTAGTGGACTTTAATCCCATCCCTATAGCCGATTTGTGCACAAGATCTCTACTTAACCCTTTGGTTAAATGATCGGCTAAGTTATCATGAGTTCTCACAAACTCCACGGATATCACACCTAAGTGTCTTGACTTTCCATTATACACTTGACTATATGCCTTAGCCAAGGTAGCTGCACTATCACATCTGATAGATATAGGTGATATCGGTTTAGGCCACAATGGAATTTCATATATTAAATTTCTTAGCCATTCAGCCTCTTTACCAGCTGCTGCTAATGCCACAAACTCCGATTCCATTGTTGAATTCGTGATACAAGTTTGTTTCTTTGATGCCCAACATATAGCACCACCTCCAAGACGGAATACCAAACCACTTGTGGAAGAATGATCTTCCATATTGGTAATCCAACTTGTATCCGAATAACCTTCAAGAAGAGAAGGAAATACAGAATAAGTCAACCTATAATCCATGGTTCCTTTTAAGTATTTAAATACTCGATTCATTGCTTGCCAATGGATTAAACTTGGATTATGAGTATATCGACTCAATTTTCCAACTGCAAAGGCTATATCGGGTCTAGTACTAATCATAGCATACATTAGTGATCCAATAGCCTTTGAATATTCAAGCTGATTCACAGCAACTCCTTTATTAGGCACGAGTTTTGCACTAGGATCAAAAGGAGTCTTAACTGAAGAACAATCTTTGAAGTTAAACTTTTCCAACACCTTCTCAATATAATGTGATTGAGAAATGGAAATTCCTCGTTCTCCATGTGTGATCTTAATTCCAAGAATCACATCAGCCTTCCCCATGTCTTTTATCTCAAACTTAGATGACAAAAATTCTTTTGTTTTATCAACTTGATCTTGGTCAGTACCAAAGATCAACATGTCATCCACATATAGGCAAATGATAACCCCTTTACCGGTAGCATCAAACTTGCTATATACACACTTGTCTGCTTGGTTTAATACAAAACCATTCGACAAAACCACGTCATCAAACTTCTGATGCCATTACTTGGGGGCTTGCTTTAGTCAATAAAGATATTTTACCAACTTACAAACCTTATGTTCATTACTAGGCATGACAAAGCCTTCTGGTTGTTTGATATAAATCTCTTCATTTAATTCACCATTCAAGAAGGCAGTCTTAACATCCATTTGGTGAATTACAAGATTATATATAGCAGCAAGTGCTAACAATAATCTAATTGTGGAAATCCTAGCAACAGGAGCATAGGTGTCAAAATAGTCAATTCCTTCCTTTTGTCTAAAGCCTTGGATAACCAATCTAGCTTTATATTTGTCTATGCTTCCATCCACCTTCATCTTCGTTTTGAAGATCCATTTACTATTCAAAGCTATACAACCAGGTGGTAAATCAGTTAGTTTCCAAGTACCATTTTGGATTATAGAATCCATCTCTTCTTGGATTGCCTCTTTCTAAAATGCAGAATCCCTCGAAGCCATAGCTTCTTTGTAGGTCCTTGGATCATCACCAATAGTAAAGCAATATTGGTATTGAAAATTAATTTCATTTCTTGATCCTTCTAGTAAGTACAATTAGAAATCATTTCCAAAAGACTTAGCTTTTCTTGCTCTACCACTTCTCCTAGCATTAGGAGGTGTCGATCACTGTTTCAGTTACACCAGAGTTACTAGACCTTGCAATCATGTCTCCTGGTTTAGATATAGACGTGAATCTATCCTCATTGCCAAAATCAGCATCCCTTGACTCAATAATAGAGTGCACGGATACATAGTCATTGGGTTCTATGAGATAACTCAGTTTTGGTGGTTTCTTATTCCAAAGTTGGTATTAAACTCATTTTCGACATCTCTTTCAATCTCTTGTAATGTACATGTCCAAGTCTAGCATGCCACAATTCTGATTTACTAGCATGATTACTTAAAGTAGTAGAAGTCATGCAAACAGAATTATTAATAAAAGAAACATCTAAATTCAACCTAAACATGCCACATAGATAACCGAATCCAATAAAAGTACCATGCCTTGACAGAATGTATTGTCACTTTCTAACACTTGTTTATAACCACAATTATTCAACACAATGCCAGAAACTAAATTCTTACGAATACTAGGTACATATAAAACGTTTTCTAACACTAAGGAATTTCCAGAAGTAAATACTAGGCTAACAGATCCTATTCCTTTGATTGGTTCAGTTGCAACGTTGCCCATCTTCAAGGAAGATCTATCTTCAATTGGTTTAAAATCCTTGAACCATTGACGATCCTTGCATACATGACATGTTGCACCCGAATCAATCCACCATGAGAGATCATCATCCTGCACATAAAATGCTTCAGAGATTATTGATGCATAATAATTCTCAACAGAATGATCATTAGGTACAGAAAACGAACCTGATTGCTTTTCAGGATCCTTGGATCCACTTGAACCAGCCTCGTTTTTCCATTTTCCTCCACCCTTTCCAGACATACAATCCTTCTTGAAGTGCCCGGATTTGCCATACTTCCAGCAAGCCAGTTTAGGCTTCTTATTCCCATCCTTACTGTTAATCCCTTGAAACTTACGTTTCTCTTTACCAGCCTTTGAGGATTCACCCTCTTTCACCATGTTAACAGAAGAACCAACCATGTTTTTAGCATTAACAACAGAACTTTTTTCCATATCACGTATGGACTGTTCAATTTGGAAATTACTTCCAAGTTCGACCAAGTTCAACTCTTTCTTCTTGTGTTTCAGATTATTTTTAAAATCCTTCCAAGAAGGTGGCAGTTTATCAATAATGCTAGAGACAGAAATGGATTCATCCATTTTCATATCATATTGGGAAAACTGTCCCAATATACTCAACAATTCGTTATATTGTTCCATGACAGGCCTCGAATCAACCATTTTATAGTTAATAAAGTTACCAACGAGAAATTTCTTGCTAGAGGCATCTTCTGCCATATATTTGGCTTCGAGAGAATCCCAAAATTCCTTAGCAGACTCAACATTTTGATACACATCAAATTGAGAATCAGACATACCATTTAAGATGTGACCACAACATATGTAGTCATCGTTCTCCCACTTCATCCGCCTCCTCGTCTGTTCCAGAGTTTCATTTTCAACAGCCTCGGGTATGGAAGTACTCAGAACGTACACGACCTTGAGATTCGTCAGAATGAAATGCATCTTCTTTTGCCAGCGTCTGAAATCTTGGCCAGCAAATTTATCCAACTTCGTGAAACCTTTCGTTCCTTCCTTCATCGTTCCCGTGTTCGACATTTTCTATTGATTTTGATCTTTGTTAGGGAGATTTTGAATATAGAACAATAACGGATAATCTGAATGTCGTGATAAATCACTTTCAGATCAAATCAATTTCGGTGGTTCAACCAAAATATTTGATCGGATACAATTCAGAGAAATCAGAGCTTTCTGTATGTTGATATTCGAGAGATACTAGAACCAAAAGAATCGATCAGATTAAGAAGAAGACGAACCAGTGTATATGTTGCTGAACCAGTGCATATGTTGGGGAAAAACCTTTGACTTTCAGAAATTACATTTTCGGATGAATTTCTTATACAACTCGACCCCAGCCAGGGGCTCTGCCCCTTGGACCCCGCCAGGGGCTGTGGCCCCTTGGACCCTGCTACCCGGGGACGCTGCCCCCCGAACCCCCGTCCATCATAATGAATTCAAATAAGTGTGCATTCCGCACTTCCATACTTATATGATGTATCATTATGATAATACTGATCAATCAAGTTAACCCAATTACACTAAAATATCCAACATACTCTCCATAGGGTGCAAACGCCACGTCTCGGCTGTTGTAGAAAAGCCGGCTAGGGATGTTGAGTTGGGGCCTGTTTGAGAAGATCAGGTCCTGGTTTTTCATGATCTCACGAGTCGCCTTAGCCGAGGAGGCGATGAGAACAGGAACCTTGCTGAAGTGGAGCAGCATGAGGAGGCCGTAGCGGCGGGAGAGTGACTGGAGGGATCTGTGGGGGAGTGGGCCCAGCTGGTGGTGGTTTCCGAGGAGCGGGAACTTTGGTGGAGAAGGTGGCAGCCTTCCTCAGGGCTTTAGAGAGTTGCTGCGGTGCCATTTGTGGAGGAAGAAGAGGAAGATGGATGCGGAGAGTAGCACAACCAAGAAAAGTGAGAGAGTAACCATTTTTGGTTAGGAGAGACTGATGTGTAAGGAGAAAGGGTTTCCCAGATGCCTTAAATAATAATTTGATGAGAAAGTCACTGAGAATAATAATTTCGTTAGAGAGTGCATTGAATATATTGATAAGTCGTATGTAACCCTTGGTTACTGTTTGGTATGTCGTGAATTTCATGTATTATACGCAAAGAAGTTGCTTAATTGTGCAAGATAAGGAGGTCCAAGTCAGTAGGAGACGGTTCGGGCAACTCAAGTGAAAAGAGCGCTAGAAGGGTGCAATATTGACCAGGATGCATGCTAGAGAAAAGGCTTGGGATGAAGAAGAAGGATTGCTGGGATGATCAACCATAAACAAGGGCAAGAGAGTCATTTCGTGAAGGAAGTCTACCCTAAAAGTAAGGGCAAGCCTCCTTATAAAAGAAGCCACTTGGAGAGAGAGGAGTTCTGAGTTCGTAGTCCAACCACTACACTTGTTAGAATTTTCTCAAAAAAGATCAGTTCCTTCAGCATTGTCCACATTCTTCTCATTCCTCGCCACAGCCATGGTCACCTGAAGTTCTAGACAGCCACCGAAGAGTCATCATCCACCGTTCCAGCCAGTTTGTCTCGTAGTAGTAGCAGTTTCATCATCCGGAGTGGCAAAAACAATCTTTAATCGCTTTCTTAATTTAATCTTTACTTGCTTTCTTCGTTGGATCTGTTGCAAACTTAAATCTTGTTGCCTTTTGAATTATTTCGTTAAGATCCAAACGTTTTAGTTATGAAGTTTGTTTTACGCATCTCTCTTTGGTTTGAATCTCCTTCATTCTGTCTAGGAAAATTAGATCTAGTTATCGCGTTTATTTTCTAAGTTTTTACGCATGTCTTCGTTTGAGTAGACTGGATCTGGAGTTTGTTAATTGGAATTTCAAGTTCATGTCTCAGTTTAAGTTTTCGTGCATGAGTTTCTCTTTTTGCGTTGCCGTTACCACCTTGAATGTTAGCCAGTAGGAATAATCTGGAGTTATTAGCTGTTAATCTTCAAGTTTAAGCTTTTTAATTGATGGATCTTATGTTTGAAGTTGTGAATCTGAGTTTATCCATGGAGTTTGTGTTCATATAATTTCTGTGCATACTTGTTGAAGAAGAAAACATCACAATCCACTTTTTCTAGGACCACTTTTGCTTTTAGTTACTTTTTTCTTTTGTCCTTTACTTTAAGTTTCTACCTTCCAGACCTGTCAGAGTTTCCACCCAGCCAACACATATTTCATGCTGTTCTAAATTTCCTTATTTAATTACTGTCTACTTTCCACATGTCCCTGAGACACCTTGTCCCCTATTTTCACGTACACAACCACATGTCGGTCACTTTCACGTCTACTAGTCACTAGAGTACCATCTTTAATTTCACGCCTAGTTTTAAACTCAACCCCAAAAGCGTAGTAGCTAACCAAAACCTTCCAGATTATCACTACAATTATCCGAACGTGTCCATCTCTGTGCGATTCGACCCTTATCACTCGGATTTTGCACTGTTTTAAGGCCATTATTTGGTCCATTTTTTATGTCAAAGTCACTCTACATGTCCATTAATTACATATTTTATACATTTTTGTATTTTGACGTGTTTTGTCACTTAAAAGTTGGAAGCCTTCTACATGATATTCACTTTATTACTAATAGAGGAAAATAACATGATAGATGACAAATTCATTAAAGCTACATCTTTCCTATGTCTTAGTTCAATCGAACAGAAGACTAGCAATGGAATGAGGGAAGAGCTGAATTGTCATCAATGTCTGCTGAAAGCAAGAAAGGCAAGATAAATTAGGTGAAAAGGAAAATTGAAGATGCATTGTAAGTCGGATTGACCTCTTCTAAAGAAGGACAATGACTTAGATAACAATGCAACTTCTAAAGGAGAGATCTTAATCCAGTTGGGCAGTTGTTGTAGTGGGAGCTTTTTATTTATGCTCACTTAATTGTTTTGTTTTGATGTTAGAGTTTTGTTTTATTGGTACAGTTTAGTTTAGAAAGAATTCAGTTTCAGTTTCTAAACTTGTTTATGATTAAGCGATGTTCGATGTCATTTTATAATGCGTGCATTATTAAGAAATGTGATTCGAATATCTATCATAGTACCATAGAAAAACAAATTATACATCATAGTATCTAAACAATATAAATGCAACAAGATTGAGTTTCGAACAACCGTTCAACTTCTTATACAATGAATGATAAAGTATTTATGGCACTTAGACATAAGGCCAAGAAAGTGCTTAGTAATTGTTCAAACTAATTTTGTCTAACTCAAGTGACTATCGAGAGTTTAACAACTTACTTGTTAAATAGCTTGAAAGTCAAGTAAGTCTGGTTGATGCACTATAAGTAAGGATCCTTTAGTGGTTCAAGGGATTCAGAATACTTATAGAGATGCAACATAGAGAGACTAGCAAGTCTCAATGGTCTACACCATGGGAGATGAGCAATGAGTTAAGATCAGTAGTGGGAGTTAAATCCTAGTTGACTACTCCAAGCATTCTTCTAAAGAATGAGATAGTCATATAAGAAGATATCGAAGTCTCTCTAAGACAAGTTCGATCAGGGAACAGTTTCACTCAATAACACCTTATCATTGATGGGATATACGTTGGAAACAACGAGTTATATCTTAAAGAAACTACCATAACATCAGTACCTTCTACAACACACGAGTTGTGGACTAGAGGTAAGTCTAGTCCAGCACATCTCAAGGTGTGGAGTTATTCCACAACATGCTTTGGTAAAGGTATCCAAGTAATTGGAGTTGTGTACTGAGGTATGTTTTCAGATTGTCCCAATGGATAGAAAAGGTATAGGTTCTATAATATTCACGGCAAGATAGGTTTTTGTTTACACGAATACTAGATTCTTTGGTGAAGATTATGAGAAGAACTACAAGCCTAACAAGCATGATAATTCTTAAGATAATGAGAATATCTATTTTCCATCTTAACCAAGAATTCATACCATTAGATACTTATGCACTTAGAAAATCAACATTTGTACCTAAGATTATAAGAGTCATGTCGTAGTGGGAGCGTTCTTGCAAACATAACAAGTTTATGGATCTAAGAGTCTTTAGACTCAGTTTTAGATCGACTTGAATCTAATCCCTGTAACTACAAGGACGCATTGACTCATTCAGATAATCATTCTTGATAAGATGATAGATTCTGAATAATAATCTAAGATTGACAAGAATGTTTGCAAGACTTGCGATACTACCCATAGACTATTTGAGCCAATGGGAGCTAGTGGATCGACTAGTGTAAACATAGATCTTAAAAGACTAGAATAATGGCTAAAGGGTTACACCTAGAGAGAATCAATATCTTGCTTGCCATTCTACCATAGTCGATCTGTATATTTTCTATTGTAGCCTACATAAATTAGGATGCATGCATTTTGATTGTCAAGACAGCTTTCTTTAGTATAAGTCTTGAGGAGATCATCTGCATGGAACATCTTAATGGTTATGTAGACCTTTATGGTCTTAGGCAAGTATCTAAACCATAGAATATGTGTTTCATTAATTTTGTCAAATGTTTTTAATTTGACAAGTGCCCTTAAACAGAGATACAAGTACCAGAAAGTTGAACGTGCACTATATATGGTATTCTTGGTACTCTACGATGATGACATCTATAAAAGGTGATAAACAACTCAGAGGGTTATCTAGCGCAGCAAACTGGTCGTCTACCCAGTTTAAGGATGATGGATTTAAGATAAACTAGTTACATTCTAAGCATCTAAGCCATTAGATTTCTAGAAAAGGAATGTTAAGTTTTTTTAAAGAAATCCTACGTCTATATCATACTTAGACACCTTTAGCATTGAAAATTTCACGAAAAGGTTTTACTTCTCTTGATGGAATTATCTTGTCTCTAGTCAAGTGTTTTTCGACACTGAATGAGATCAAGAAGAATGAGACAAGTTCTGTAATTGGAAGTCTCATGTATGATATGATGTATATTAAGTTAGATATTAGCTTTGCCGTTGGCATAGAAGCTTGATAGCATTTTAACCATGACCAAGGACATTGGATTCGGTTGAAGAAGACTAAACAGTATCTAGTTTACCAGGCATCCATGTTATGTTCTTTAGGCTACATCGACTCGATTTTATAATTGATCGGTGATTGAGTTATGCTCTGAATATGTGTTCACTTTAGGAGTTGAAAACTGAGTCATGAAGGAGTGTGATCAAATCATAGACTCTATCATGAAAATTACAAGTGTGGTTTCATCAGAAACTGCTAAGGTAGTAGTTCATCTCATTACCTTCCTAATAGCTTTGACCATGATTCCGAGTATGCCTATGAGTATTATATTTTATTATGGTTACTCTAGTCATGTGTCTAACTCAAGGGAAACACGATCTGATAAGGCTAAGCAATCACATAGAGAGGAAGTATGAAATTAATTATGGATTTAAGTGCACAGCGAGACATTATGGTTACTTATACATGAGGTGAAAAGTATGGTAGTTCGATGTATCATGGTCCGAGACCTGCTTAGAGTATAAGTGAGAGAGTTTTGGCAGGAGATTGTTAGGATCGGTATACTGAAAAGCATATTTCGAGCATGTTGCACGGATAGAATTGCATGTATTCAATATATTCTACAATCCACTTTTAACCCAAGGCGAGAAGAAGTAATTTTATCGCATTGATGTTTGCTTGTACATTTATAAGATGTTTCTCAAACACTTAAATGTATAAGAAGCAAATAAGTCTGACTGCATAGTAGACTGGTCGTGAACGATGTTCACAGAAGGTGACGCAGTCGGTCCTTTGTAGAAGAGAAATTGAATTTCACAACCTAGATAGGCTTTGGCTACCTATCGTGAAAGGTTGCCGTGTCAGTCCGCATGTTTCCTTACCTTAGGAAATTAACGACACTGGTGTGGTATAGCACTGAAGGATCTAACAATTGAGATAAGTCTTTCTTGCTATTTACCGAAAGACGATGTCTCGGTGATATTTATTTCTTAATCATTGTTGATATAACATTGAGCTTACGATATTAATTATACACTACTTTGATTTATCTAATGGTGCGAATTTTTGCAATCCAAGAATCCTGATATCTTGGGTAGTGGTGATCAATGTCTAGAGGTGCTAGTATTGTTATTGCAATGAATCGTGTGCTAGTTGAGTCCAGTTTGATAATATCCTCAAGAGGTGTTCGGAAAAGGTTTTATTATTCAGAAACCCGGCCGGTTGGAATTTATTCCAGAATAACAAATAAAGATTTTGAACTAGACAACTCTTGGAAAAAGATATTAATTAATTAAAGTCAAATAGTAGATGTAAATTGATTAATGGATATTTATATCTTTAACATGGGAAGTAATAAATTAAAGAGGTAAAGCCCGGATTGCTCGTAATTTGGGATTGGACGGGCAGTCAATATTATTTTACTGTAGTGGCTGATAATAATATTCTGTCGGACTTGTGTTAAATTGGGGCTCAATTTAATTAGTAAAAGTCCAACAAGTTTGGCCCAAGTCCAACCTCCATGGATCTCTAATCTGGCCCATCATAACTCTATATAAAAGGAGATTAGAAAAGAGATTTAGAGTGAATTAACTCATAATTTTCGTGCTCCACTCTGGGAGTGGACGGAAAAATCAGTTTTTGACAAAACTTATATTCTCTCTTCTTTCTAATCAAGGCCTTTTCGATTTTGACAAGCTTTGCCCACCCAAAGGTCATTATCTGAGTTCGGGATACAGATTAGAAGATTCATGGTTGAGTACGAAGAACATCTTGTGGAGAAGGTGCAAGCAATCGTCGATTCTTTAGAGAATCAGATCGGTAATTCTAAACCATGGGAAATTCATGAATTAGGGTTCTTATTCCTTATTTGTGAATTATATATGTTCTAGCGTGCAATTGGTTTTTTAACATGTGATTAATTGATCCCATAATCGGTCAAATAGATCTGTAGATCTGATTTATTTGTGAATGCATGACTTCTGTTGTGCAAGGGGCACTAATCCCCAACATCTTCTTCAATGATAGTAATTGATACCTGATCATTGTTTGAAGTAGTAGTAGGTATCTATACAGACTCCTCCTCAAAAGTAATGTTCTTTAACACATTCTTCCCCCCAAACTCAACATCCTCAAGGAATACTATATTTTCTCGTCCCAAATATTAGTTTCTTTTGTGGGATCATAAAATTTAAAAACCCCTAAATTTTTCTGGAAGACCAAAGTGAGAATATATGCTAAAGTCTTTAATGTCTCTTCCTAAAGCGAATGCGACAATGAAGAATGATAAATCATAATCCTTCACATATCTTTAAGAGTTTTATTTCGTCTTTTGGCTACACCACTATTGCTAGGTGATCCCGACATGGTGTACAAAAGGACGATCTCACACTCTTCCAAATAGAAGGCAAAAGGTCTTTGACATTGTTCACTTGAGCAGTCATTTTTGTCGTAGTACTCGCCACCACGGTCAGATTTGACTTTCTTAATGCTTTTGTTGAGTTGGAGCTCAACATCAGCCCTGAATATTTTGATCTTGTATAAGGCCTCAGACTTTTAATAGATTAAATGTAGGTGCCCAAAACAAGAATATTCGTCTATGAATGATATAAAATATTGTTGATCATTCCAAGAAACCGAAGGGAATGAACCACAAATGTTCGTATATATCAATTTTAAAATGTATAGCTTTATTGGCACCTAATATCTTATGTTTTGTCTGTATTCCTTCGATACATTGAACATACAAATCAAGTTCTGAAAAAGATAAGTGTATTTAATATAACATCTGACACAAGTCTCACAATCCTTTATTTTAAAATATAACCAAAATACTTGTGTCATAAATTAACCAAATTTTCATTATTTAATTTCCTTAGTCCCTTTTGATTCAACATGTAAAGCTTCTGAATATGAAGTAACATAATTGAGCATGTAAAGATTGTTATATGCATTTGATAAACAATGCTCACAATACTAGAATTATTTGAAGAAAGAACTTAACTATTTCTGAATGAACAAGAGAAACCAAATTTGTCCTAGGCAGAAACAGAAATAAAGTACCCTTCAAAACCAAAACCAGAATAATTCAATTCTCTAATAACAATTTACAATGTCCAATAGTCTCTACTTCCACCAATTTATCATATCCCACATAGATGTATCTTTCAACATCAATTGACTTTCGGTAGCTTAGACAACCTTGCACCTTATGTGAGTAGTAGCACTAGAATCTACCCAGTAAATATCATTAGGGACTAAATCCAAATTAACTTCAAAACATACCAAACAAGAATTGTAACTTCCTTTGTATGCCATGCGTGATATTTGTCACAATTCTCCTTTTTATATCCATGTTTACCACAAAAAGAAACAACTATCATTATCCTTATGTTGTTTCTTTTCTAATGAACCTTATGCATAGTAGCATTCTCAATACACTCTGTTAATGTCCTTTTACTTTATTTCTTGAGATATTAACCAGATATGCAACACCAAATGCACAAACAATTCTTTAAAATTCAAACTGAAGTGAAGCAACGTGAGAGATTTGCATAATGTGCTCCCTTATGTTGCCCTTGCCCTTATACTTTATTGAGATCAAGCATGCTTGTCTCAGCCTTATCGTTTTTCTCAAAACGCTTCTTAATTTGGCAAGGTATTCACTGGCCTTAGTAATATTCTAAGATGTAGTGCCTTGAAAGGCTTCTAGGATGCTATACTTAATGATCATTAAACTTACGCGATTCCAGCATTTGTATTTCTCATAGTTTCTCCTTTGATCAAGAGTACTATTATCCATACGAGAAACAAATAGCTCGATCCTTAGCACATAATCTAGATCCATGCAACCCAAAGTAATTAGAATATTATCTTTCCAACCCATTAAAATTTGACCCATTAAACACTAACATATTGTTCATGTTGGAAGAAGTTGTAGGGGTAGATATCATGACATAATAGAAAATCAAAACCGAAATAATTGTCATGTTCACGTAATAAAATTCAAATAAGAAGGTAACATCTCGACGTACCGACACAATATTCATATCAAGTCTTTGGATAGTAATATAAACTTGTAAGTGGCAACCTCTTTGTAGTGATCAAACACTGACAATACGATCATGTCAAGTAATGTCCACCTTTGAGCATCACAATTACTTACACGAAAACTAGATAATTGTCACCTATTAATCACCACAGGTATATGTGTATCTCGTGCCAAATATTAATCTTCCTTTGGGCCGACTAATATCCGCATTAAAATACACACACACATCACCGTCCTAATATTCGCAATAAAGAAGTCTAGACAAGAGAGGTTACTTTTGCAACGTCTTGCTTCGACTAATCTACTTTGAACATTAGTAAAACATTATGAGGTCCAGAGCCCTTATCCTAGCGGCAATGAGCTTAGACATCAATGTATGAGGTGCTGATTTCAAGCCCTCTTGACGTCATTTGTAATTTCCCCCATTGTTAGGAGTTTATTTGTAATTTCCTCCTTCGTATAGGAGTTAATTTTTATTTTTTATTTAAAAAAAAAAAATCTTTTGACAATTATGTGAACTTGCAAGTGACAACTTCCTTATAGTGATCACACTGACAATAAAATCATGTCAAATAGTGTCCACCTTTGGGCATCACACTACTTACACGAAAGCTGAATAATTGCCACATATTTATCACCAAAGGTATGTGTGATCTCGTGCCAAATATTAATCTTCCTTTGGGCCGACTAATATCCACATTAAAACACACACATCAATAAAAGGAACATGAGATGCACCAAAATTATTGAATTTAAAATTTTAAAACTGAATACAAACGCTTGCAAGCAAGTCGATGATAATTTTCCGGAATACAGTGGCTAGCCAACGAGGCGCTGGGTTCGCATACCTTGCAAACTCAGCAAGTCGTTAAATCCTTACGGCCAGCACAATAGCTCCCTAGCAAATCACAAATTGCCGACTCCTAATAGGATTCCATATAATTTTTTCAAATCCGATTTTCACTAAAATCGACAAAATCCAAATTTTTTATGTTTTCCAAGAACGAAGCCAATGAATATAACAACCAGAAACAACATCAAAACAATCAAAGAAATCCATAAAACACAAACTCTAAATTTTATGGATTCGTCAAGACAAGCCAGAACGAAACTCTAATTTTCTAACAAGAGAATACACAATTTGCAAATCCTAAAATTTGACCCATTAAACACTAACATATTGTTCATGTTGGAAGAAGTTGTAGGGGTAGATATCATGACATAATAGAAAATCAAAACCGAAATAATTGTCATGTTCACGTAATAAAATTCAAATAAGAAGGTAACATCTCGAGGTACCGACACAATATTCATATCAAGTCTTTGGATAGTAATATAAACTTGTAAGTGGCAACCTCTTTGTAGTGATCAAACACTGACAATACGATCATGTCAAGTAATGTCCACCTTTGAGCATCACAATTACTTACACGAAAACTAGATAATTGTCACCTATTAATCACCACAGGTATATGTGTATCTCGTGCCAAATATTAATCTTCCTTTGGGCCGACTAATATACGCATTAAAATACACACACACATCACCGTCCTAATATTCGCAATAAAGAAGTCTAGACAAGAGAGGTTACTTTTGCAACGTCTTGCTTCGACTAATCTACTTTGAACATTAGTAAAACATTATGAGGTCCAGAGCCCTTATCCTAGCGGCAATGAGCTTAGACATCAATGTATGAGGTGCTGATTTCAAGCCCTCTTGACGTCATTTGTAATTTCCCCCATTGTTAGGAGTTTATTTGTAATTTCCTCCTTCGTATAGGAGTTAATTTTTATTTTTTATTTAAAAAAAAAAAATCTTTTGACAATTATGTGAACTTGCAAGTGACAACTTCCTTATAGTGATCACACTAACAATAAAATCATGTCAAATAGTGTCCACCTTTGGGCATCACACTACTTACACGAAAGCTGAATAATTGTCACATATTTATCACCAAAGGTATGTGTGATCTCGTGCCAAATATTAATCTTCCTTTGGTCCGACTAATATCCCCATTAAAACACACACATCAATAAAAGGAACATGAGATGCACCAAAATTATTGAATTTAAAATTTTAAAACTGAATACAAACGCTTGCAAGCAAGTCGATGATAATTTTCCGGAATACAGTGGCTAGCCAACGAGGCGCTGGGTTCGCATACCTTGCAAACTCAGCAAGTCGTTAAATCCTTACGGCCAGCACAATAGCTCCCTAGCAAATCGCAAATTGCCGACTCCTAATAGGATTCCATATAATTTTTTCAAATCCGATTTTCACTAAAATCGACAAAATCCAAATATTTTATGTTTTCCAAGAACGAAGCCAATGAATATAACAGCCAGAAACAACATCAAAACAATCAAAGAAATCCATAAAACACAAACTCTAAATTTTATGGATTCATCAAGACAAGCCAGAACGAAACTCTAATTTTCTAACAAGAGAATACACAATTTGCAAATCCTCAACGTAAACCAAACAACAGAACACATAAGCATAAACATGAATATCAATTCTCAACTAAACTGGCATAAAATCATGAATTGATAATACAATTTATCAATCGAAACAGTTATATGCGTTTGTAATCACAATAATTAACTCGACGCCGACAACCATTCAACAACCATGAATGGAGTTCTCAATTTACCAACTCTCCACGTGTAATACCCGCACCCTTAATTCCTTTCTTTCGTTTTGTTATTGTCGAACTAAAGATGTAAGTTCTCTACATCAACGAGTGAAGGCTCTACATCAACGACCCTATGGGAAATTGCAACCCCTAGAGATTCCCGAGTGGAAATGGGAGCACATTGCGATGGACTTCGTTACAGGATTGCCAAAGTCACAACGAGGAAATACTGCTATTTGGGTGAGTATAGATCGTCTCACCAAAAGCGCTCACTTCGTACCAGTTCGTATCACTTACGAATCGGACAAGTTAGCTCAAATCTATGTGCAAGAGATCATACGATTACATGGAATACCGGTGACGATCACATCAGACCGTGACCCGAAATTTACTTCTAGGTTTTGGATAAGCCTGTAGCAAGAGCTGGGCACCAGGTTGAATTTCAGTACGGCATTCCATCCACAGATTGATGGGCAGTCTGAGAGGACAATCCAGACCTTGGAAGATATGTTAAGGGCCGTAGTGCTCGACCGCGGAGGAAAATGGGAGCCAGTATTGCCACTTATAGAGTTTGCTTACAACAACAGTTATCAGGCAACTATAAACATGGCCCCATATGAAGCACTGTATGGGAGGAAATGTAGATCACCACTTTACTGGGATGATGTCGGTGAGAGAAAGACGCTTGGACCGGACTCTGTAGAGGAAATGATAGAGATCGTCCGCCAGATCCGGGAGAGAATCAAGGAAGCTCAAGATAGGCAAAAGTCTTACGCAGATGCTCGCCGAACCGATCTGCAGTTCAAGGCGGGAGACAAAGTTTTTCTGAAGGTATCCCCGTCTAAAGGAATTACGAGATTTGGCGTCAAGGGCAAGCTAAGACCACGTTTCATCGGACCCTACGAGATTCTAGAAGGAGTCGGCCCTGTGGCGTATAGATTGGCACTCCCACCAAATTTCGGGAACGTGCACAATGTTTTTCACGTGTCTCAATTGAGGAAATATGTGTTCGACCCAAAACACATAGTCCACCAAAAGGAGATGGTTTTGGAACCAGACTTAAGCTATGAAGAGAAGCCAGAGGCAATCTTGGATAGAAAGGTTAAGGAATTGAGGAATAAGTCTATTGTAACAGTGAAAGTTTTATGGAAGCATCATGGTTACGAGGAAGCATCATTGTCAAGATGAAGGAAAAGTACCCAAAGCTTTTTGAGTAGCATAAGCAAAATTTCGGGACGAAATTTTTGTTAAGGAGGGTAGAATGTAATACCCGCACCCTTAATTCCTTTCTTTCGTTTTGTTATTGTCGAACTAAAGATGTAAGTTCTCTTTTCACGAAGGGTTATTGGAACTCGAGCCCTTGTTATGGGATTTAATTCTTTTTAGTTGCAAGAACTAAACAATTGGACTTTGCAATGTAAAGTATCACGAATTTTCGAATAGAAATCTCGAAAAAAAAACAATTAACGAGCAACTAATGTTCAAATGCTTCAATACATAGAACAAGCTTAACTAATAAACAACAAAAAAAAATACATATATATGTTGCATGGATCAAGTCCCAAAGAAAAGAAAAGAAAAATATATATATGAAATTGTGGAGTGTTTCTCGGCCTTGTTCCTCCAGGCCCGATTTAGGGCCCGTTTCGGGCAGCCCGTCGGCCATTCGGTGAATCCGAGCCCACTCGAGATGCAGTTGGATGGGAGATAAGTTTTCCTCTCACCTACATTATGTAAACAAGCTTTAATGTCCATGGGACAAGAATGATTAATAGAACACTTATGGAGGGAAAGAAAACAAACCTTTCTTTTTCCTTGAAGACCAAGAACTTGCCAAAAACAGGGGGATTTCCAGCCTGCAAACCCTTCATAATGCAGCCCCTTGGCACAACATCCCCTGCCTCTCTGCAATCAAACAACCCCAATTAATAACTAGTACTAAGTACCCATATAATGCCAAATTTGCAGCCAAGAAGGAGGGGCAATGGGATCATTAAAGTGGGATTTTCTGCAGCATAACAACAAGTGATACAACAGCCCCATTTAAGTCCCCATAGTACACCACAATCAGCCTATAAAATCCCCTCCACACCGCCTATGAACTCCTTCACACACACAACAAATCCAGCAAATTTCTTTGAGAAAATTTGAGAGTGAAATTTCTAGGAAAAGAGGGCAGTGAGCGAGCTAAGATCAGGAGCACTCCATCCCTCCTTTTGGTCCCTTTCACCACAACAGGTAAATCATCAACACCCTCCATGTCACTCCTTTTCATCCATGTAAACACCTCCACACCCCATCACCTTATCTTGCATCATGTTTAGAACAATCATAACATAGTACAAGAACTTAGTAGCACAAGTGTTAACTACACTAATTTTCAGCCTCACAACAAGTAGCAAGCTTTAATAATCAAGGGATCAACATTTCTTAGCCAAACTCAAAGGGTAATTGCAGATTAGTAAAGCCCCAGTAAAGCTCCAACTCTTGGAATCATAGAAACAACACTTAACATAACAAGATAAACAACTCAAGCTCATTCCAGTGAGTTAAGCTCCACAATCAAGTCGTTAGTCACATTGCTACTGCTCCAAGTTTTTAAACGAAATGCTAAGGAATGAAAGGAGTGAAAGAACTTAGCTTTAAAAAAAAATTTATGCTTGAGCTGCCCGATCTGGACAACGACGGAGGGCTGCGAGGCGACGGCGAGCCGCCGCGCGGGCAGCAGCGGTGGTGGAGTGAGCAAGACAGAGAGGGACGCCGCCGGAGGCGGATGGCGGCGTTGGATAGAGGCGCCGTTTCCAAAACCTCGCGCGACGGCGGGACTCGCTGGCACGAGCCGTCGGCGACTCCATGACGCCGAGGAGCTGAAGCCGGCGGTGATTCGGCGACCAAGTGAGGCGGCGATTCCGCCGAGAGGAAGAAGGGGAAGAAGTTGGGGATTTCAATTCTCCAATTTAGGGATTTTTGTCTTGTGATATTGAGAGAGAGAGGTCGATGGAATTGGGGGAAAGGGAGTATTTTGGGCCTCTTCTTGGGCCTCTATTAATTACATGCATGGGCTAAGGTTTTATTCTAAAGAATGGACTAATTCTTAAATAATCTAAGAAGTTGGGCTAATAATTAAAATAAAATGGGAGTTGGCTTTAGCCTAATTAAATCATGAGCCCACTTATGTTGCTCAATCAAATAATTGAGGTTAAGTAATGGTCCGCTAAATTATTTCCATGATGATAAATTTAATTCCCGGACTTTAGTATTAACGCTCGAATAAGTTATGGTACGAAATGATGAAAAGACCTCGAGTCTATGTTAGTGCTTGAATAAAATATATAGGAGGTAACGCTCTTTCGTTAAACGAATAATTGGTAGACCTCCACACCAAACTAAATCGCAAGATTTATTTAGTGCTCAAGGACTTTTTATGAATTAAGGAAAAGGAATAAAATGACCACGCACTTAGGATGCATCCATGTTTAAGCTTAATGGATATCTCAAAATCTAAGTAAGTATTATTTTTATTTCCTAAAGGGACGTCTTCACACGTCGTCTAAGACCAAGTTAAGGAAATTTCGGAAGGAGCTTTAGCTTTTGAGGTGGGCATTTCTTTCAAAACGTGATTTCAGTATGAAAATGTGAATCTTTGCTCAAGTATGTTGTCATGCCATGTTTTGTTTTATGATTACCTATCTGCTTGGCTATGCCAATTTAAGTTAAATCGAATTCGGGTCCCAGTAGGGCCGCAAACCCTACTCGGACTAGTGTACACATAAGGGGACCGTGAGCTAACAAAGGAGTTGGCCGGTCCAGTGACCGTCGTGGAATGTGGCCACATTTCCGGTTCACATCAGTTTCAGATATGGTATATCTATGTTATGTGATTGCGCAATCAAATCTTTACTAAAGGAAAAGTATTTTAGTGACTCGGGTCTTTTAAGTAAAACCCCGTGATCACTCAACTGTGGCATTGACAATTAAAGATAGAACTATTTTTGGCAATGTGCCCACTGAGTATATCAAATACTAGCCCTGCATGTTATTTTCAAATGTGCAGGTTGAACGTGGACGAGCAGGCGAAGGTGTTGGGACAAGCATTTTAAATAAGTAGTTAGGTAGCCCAAAGTAGCATGTCTTCATACGTGCTATTTTGTCTTGGACTCTTCCGCTGCAAATCTAGAGTTATGTGATAGAAAGCTATGAACTTAATCTTGATACTCTGAACACGTTTTGACTATGTACCCATATGCCTTTGATACTATTGATTTAAGTGATTTCATCCTTTTTATTTTTGTCCCTTGATTACTGAGAAATGTTTAGTCGCGAAATAGCTACGCTCACTAGCACTAGGGAGTTGTGGTCGTGACACCACGTGAATTCTCCACAATCAAAACCAACAAGAATTAATTCAATTCTTTACAGTAAAGAAAGCTAAAGATCTCAATTGTGAATGAATTAACAAAACAAAAACCTTGAGCGGCGGCTGTCAATAGATTAAGGTAACACATTGTAATGATTAACAAATAATCAAATAAAACTTGCACATGCTGCGGCGCTGAGTTTTGTTACATAAAACTAGTTTTCGAGATTAGGTATACACAAATCAATTCATCAAGACAGAAGAAAATTTTGACATTGAATTTAAATTTTATTCACCGTCGATTAAACAAATCCATAAAACCAAACCTTAATTTTATGGATTTACAGGAACAAACAATAATTAAAACCTTAATTCTTCTTTTTCCAATTCTCAGAGAATCATCAATAGAGTGACTCCCATACCACTTATTGGAATAATTGAATGAACATTTACATAAAACTCTCTACGATGATTAACGAGAACGATGGAGAAGGAACATAAACCGTAGAGTGCGTACCTTGATCCATAACGAATTGAAAGGTGAAATTGCTTTGCAGCGGCTATGGATCTTCCAAAGGATCAGAAACATTCTTCGCAATAGTCTGCCGAGAGAATACAGAGATATCGAATGTTCTTCTGGCGTCTTGGGACCATAACCCTAGCTTACATTTTTATTAAATATAAACCCATTTATTTTCTATTCGACACCTCATCATATATAAAATCATATATGGTATCTAGACTTATTTAAATAACAAATAAATACACTTTAGCCTCAACCTTAATCTTTAATAGATCACTTTATTTGGACTAGATAGCCATACACATTAAATTAGTCACGTGGAAGCCCAAAAATTTTAACATGAGATGCATATTTGATTTTATTTTGAAACTTTATACTTTTCTTGTCACTTTATTCTCTCTACATCTTTGTTACTTGATCCCGTCTTTTACTTTATGTACTCCACTTCACATATATCTTCTTCTTTTTTTGTGCCAAAAATAGCATCTAATAACACAGAATGAAAGGATATTAAGAAGAATCATTTTCGCAATGAAGCTAATAGTTTAAATATCATTGAGATTTTTTTCAAGTTCAACTCTTCTCAACATCAAGCTTGGAACGTGTCAGTTCACGGTTGAACCAAGTGATCCAGTCCGGATTTTAAAATATCGACATTACGTTATCTAAAAAACATGTGAAGTCGCTACAACAAACAAAGGACACTTTATATGGATTATGACTCCACTAGACTCACTCACATCTAAATCCTTAATTTTCGCTCCATTAGGCAATCCAAAATTGAACTTGTGTACCAACTTGGCTAATGTGAGCTCATCCACCGCCATCACGAAGGTAATACCAGGGCAACCCCTCCTGCCTGCTCCAAACGGAGTCAACTCAAAATGCATACCTCTAATGTTTACGCTCATTTCAAGGAATCTCTCCGGACGAAATTCCTCAGGATTTATCCACAATGACGGGTCCCTAGAAATTGCCCAAACGTTAATCATCACACGTGTACCAGATGCGACGTCATAGCCCAATACTCTTGTGTCTTGAGTTAATTCACGAGGGAGCAACAATGGCCCCGACGAATGCAACCTTAGACTCTCCTTTATCACTGCTTTCAGATAAGGCATTTTCTCCAAGTCTTGCTCATCAATTTCATCCTTATTTCCAGCTACTTCTCTCACTTCATTTTGTAATGTTTTCATTGTTTCTGGATTTCGAATCAGCTCCGTCATCGCCCACTCAAGAGTTGTATATGTAGTATCAGTTCCTGCAACAAACATATCCTGCAACAAACATATCCTGCAAAAGAAATATCCAATCAAAATAGAAAGAAATTTTCAATCAAAATAGGGCAGGCATAATAATGAAATACCATGGTTTAAGAACACTATATAAAACTATTTGTGTGTAAGAAAATATAAATTGGTTAAAATCCTAGTTAAAACACACGAGTATTTCTATAAGAAAACACATGAGTATTTATATTGGAAAACAAAAGCATACATATGGTAAAAGAGATGCATTCATACCAAAACAGTAGCTTTGATAGTGTCATGTTCAATAGGGGTGCGGCTTGCATTCTCTCTTTGAAAATCAAGCAATATGTCAACAAAATCCAGCTCACCACCATCTCCCTCTCTCCTCTCCCTAACTCTATGTTCTTGAATCACAACCTCCAAAAACCTATCCATCTTCTTAGCAGCTCTTTCTACTCTCTTATCCAAACCATCAAACCTTCTCATCCATCTCAACCATGGAATGTACTCCCACAAAGGTAAAATCCCCACCAAATCCCCAAACTCACCAAAAATATCCTTGAAATCACTCCCCAAACTATACTCTTTTCCAAGCGCCACCCTACAAATCACATCGATCGTCAAAGACTGAATGACGTCGCTCAAGTTCACAGGCTTTGATGATGCACCCAACCTTCTGATCTTGTCGACCATGAGGGAAGTCTCTTCTTCCCTCACGCCACGATAGGATTGAACCCTTTTGTTGCTCAGCAGATGAAGCACACAAATGCTGCGGATCTGGCGCCAGTGTTCTCCATACGGTGCGAAAGCCATATCCCGGTTGTTGTAGAACAGCCTGCTCGCGACGCTGAATTGGGGCCTGTTTGAGAAGATCAAGTCCTGGTTTTTCATGATCTCACGAGCCGCCTCAGCCGAGGAGGCGATGAGAACAGGAACCTTGCCGAAGTGGAGCAGCATCAGGGGGCCGTAGCGGCGGGAGAGTGACTGAAGGGATCTGTGGGGGGCTGAGCTCAGCTGGTGGAGGTTTCCGATGACAGGGAGCTTTGGGGGAGAAGGTGGCAGCCTTCCCCGGGGCTTCGGGGAGTTGCTGCGGCGCCATTTGTGGAGGAAGAAGAATAAGATGGATGCGGAGAGTAGCACAGCCAAGAAATGTGAGATAGCAATCATTTTTGGTTTGGAGAAACTAATGTGCAAACTGCAAAGAGAAAGGTTTCCTAGATGCCCTTAAATAATAAATTGATGAGAAAGTCAACTGAGAGTAATAATTTCTTTAGAGATATTTTGTTATTTTTAGACATAAGATTGGCCTTGTAATTAATGAGAGATATCATAAAGAGGTAGTTCCAAATTTAAATATGGGATTAAATTTGCTATCCTTCTAAAATATGAGAGGAAGAGGGAGTGTTATATTGCTAACTCAATATCTAATTGCTAACTACAACTAAATAATAGCCATTAGATATTCAAATTAAGGGCCTAGATCATCAACCAAGAAATATCAATACGATCAAAAAAAAACATCAATAAAGCCATAGGATTAATTCTATAAAATATCAATAGGGGTATTAATGTCAATTAACTACATGTTTAGTTATAACTAACTTTTAAAAGAAATCCCAAAACTTTAAATTCATATAACATATATCAAATTAAAGATAATTTTATAAGGATTCCTACGATATCATATATGCATATGTTCCGACGTCAAAATTTGAAAAAAAAATCAAAAATTTTTCAATTTTTTCGTAAAGTAGAAATGTCAACATACTATGTAAAATATGTCAATACATGTAGAATGTTAATATAAGCAATGGGTTAACATTCTTAAAGCATCGTGTTGACATTCTCAAAGCATTGTGTTGGTATTTCCGAAACACTATATTGACATTTTATTCTAAAACCCTAATTTGGCATTTTTTTTAATCTTTTTTTATTTTATTAATAAAAACGAAAATTACACGTGGCAAATTGTAGACCACACGTTTTTTAAAATCCTATGGCCTTAAATTAGTTGTAGTTAGCAATTAAATGATGAGTTAGAAATTGATCACTCCCCTGAGAGGAAGATATGCAAATTTTTGAAAATAAGGGATTTTTTGAGGTTTTTTTTTTTCTTTTTTATTTTATTTTATTTTTTCTCCTACAATATTTATGAATTGATCAAACTATCCCACATATTTTCATCCTAATTTCAATATTTTTCTCACTATCTTTTGCATTTTCACCTGCAATTCTGATAAATTGCGTATCGGAACTCCACCCTCCGGCCTCCTCCCCTTCGCACCCTCCTCTCGTATCTGAAAACTACCATTTCGTAATCTTGTTGTCTTCATCCTTGCATTCCAAAGGGGATTGTGGAACTGTGGCAACTGACCGTGTGGAACAGGCTAATAATCAAACCTAAGGAGGAAGTTGAAATTTAAGGTCTGTTGTAGGTGAGTATTCAGATTCGTCTGGAAGCTCTCTTTTTCTGCCTCGTGACTTGTTGATATAGTAGTGTACTAATTTTACATACTTTTGGTTTTACTCCTAGCTCCATGATGCCTTTTTTTTCAATCTACCAGGATTCGCTAATTACGTAATGCTGAATAAAAACCACTTATAATTACGGCAGGGGAGTGATCAATTGCTAACTCATCCCTTAGTTACTAACTACAACTAATTTAAGGCCATAAGATTTTAGAAATCTTGTGGTCTACAATTTGCCATGTGTAATTTCGTTTTTCATTTTTTAATATTAAAAAGATAATAACAACTATCAAATTTAGGGTTTAGAAATACAATGTCAATAAATACGTCAACACGATGACATAATAATGTCAACACAATTTCATATTTACATTTTACAAGCATAATATTGACATATTATGTAAGGTATATTGACATAAACATGTTCGTCAAAAATACGAAAATTCAAAAAAAAAATTCAAATTTTTCTCAAATTTTGACGTCGGAACATATGCATGTGGTATATCGTTGGAATCCTTATAAAATTATCTTTAATTTGATATATGTTATATGAATTTAAAGTTTTGGGATTTCTTTTAAAAGTTAGTTATAACTAACTTGACATTAATACCCCTATTGATTTTTATTGCAATTAATCCTATAGCTTTATTGACGTTTTTTTTTATCGTATTGACATTTTGTGGTTAATGATCTAGACCTTTAATTTGAATATCCAAGGACTATTATTGAGTTGTAGTTAGCAATTAAGTACTCCCTCCGCTCCATAGTAATGGAGGCAAAACTTTTCGGCACGGAGATTAAGAAAAATTGTGTTAGGTGAATTAAGTAAATAGAGAATAAAGTGAAAAATGAAAAAAGGTAGAGAGATGAAGATAGAAAAAAGTAAGAGAGAGTAAAGTAGATGGGGAAAAATGTGTTGACTTTTACTAAAAAGGGAAATGACTCTATTACTATGGAACGGACGGAAATGGAAAAACACCCCTATTACTATGGAACGGAGAGAGTATTTAGTTAGCAATATAACACTCCCCTAATTACGGCATGTGTATTTAGTAAAAATGGTCGAACTGAGGTGTGATCAATTGCTAATTTTCTTAAGTTGCTAACTTGCTAACTCATCAACGCAGTGTATTAAAAATGTCAACACATAATTTTGTTGAACTTCAATATAATTTATTGATATTATGTGTTGAAATTTTGATGTCACCGTGTTGATATTTTTAATACACTATATTGATGAATTAACAGAGTTAGCAACTTAAATAGTTAACAATATAACGCACCCCTGGTCGAACATTACATAGTTATGCCATGTATAATTCGCTAACTCATTTTTTCCAAAGTTTGCTAGATTTGTTGGGGTTAAAAATATTAGGGGTAATTTAGTCAATTATTAACTAGTTGAAAGAGAAAAAACTGAAGAAAAAAGATAAAAATTTAAAATCATAATATATCCTGAAAAATTCGCATATCCCCGTCCCAAATTTCACAAGGTTGTGAATTTAATCCATTTTTCTAAATATCTCTCCGTCCCACTTAAGATGACACGTTTTCCTTTTTAGTTTGTCCCAACTAAGATGACACATTTCTTTTTTTAGAAATTTTCTCTCTCCAATTAATACACTCAATCACTTTTTCTCACTCCTATTAAAATATCCATCTTTTTTTATCTTTCTACTTTAATACTTACATCCACCTTTTCTCTCTCCAATTAAACACTTTAACCAATATTTCCTAAAACCTCGTGCCGGCTAAGCAATGTGTCATCTTAGCCGGGACGGAGGGAGTAGTTTTATAATAAAATGTGAGTAAAATTGTGTTAGTAGAATGTGAGACTCATTACCAGAAGAAGTATACTTAGTCCATCATTAGGAGTCTCAGTCACTTTTGCGCACTCGTTTTGTAAAAATGATAATAAATACTCCCTCCGTCACAAATAAGAGTCCAGTTTTCCCATTTTTGTTCGTCCACGAATAAGAGTCCTGGTTCATAATTACCATAAATGGTAAAGAGAACTCACATTCCACTAACTCATTCCACTCACATATTATTTAAAACTAATATATTCAAGTGAGACCCCTATTCCTCTGACTTTCTACCACCCACTTTTCTTAACATTTCTTAAAACCCGCGCCACTTAAAAATGTGACTCTTAATTGTGGACGGAGGGAGTAGTTAAAGTGGAAAAATGATAAATCTTAATTTATCATTTCTCCACTTTAACTATTTATTATCATTTTTACAAAAAGAGTGCATAAAAGTGCCTGCAACTTCTAATGACGGACGGAGGGAGTATAATAAGTAGAGCTTACATTCCACTAATTTTTTCCACCCACTTTTCTTAACAAAGTTAAACAATATCTTCAAATCTCATCGATGAATAACTTTTAATTAATATATTGAACAATTAAAATAATAATTTGGTTTGGAGAGAAAAAGGTTTCCCTAAATTCCTTTAAATTATTTGATGAGAAAGTCAACTGAGAATAATAATTTCGTTAGAGAATACATTGAAAATAATTTAAATAAATTGGATTGACCTTGTAATTAATATATGGATGAGTTTAAAATAATGATTTGATGGACAAGTGTGAATACTCCGTATCTTGCTATTTTTAAAAATAGGATTATTCTTGTAACTTATACTCTTACAGTCCGTATCACTTCTTCTGTCCAAGAAAAATAGTCACATTTTGTAATTTTGGAATGTCCATTAAAAAATTATTTTACTTTTATAAATAGAAAGTTTTTCTTTCATACTTTATCTACTTTCTCCTATTTTTCATACTTTATCTATATTTTCTCCATATTTTTCTTACTTATATAGCTACTTTTTCTCCTTATTTCTTACATTACTAATTTCTCATTAAAACTAATGAAGTCTATAAATTAGATTATATTTTTGTGGAAAGCTGGAGTAATTGACATCCGGATAAAAATAAAAAAGAGTAATGGCTAAACAACTATAATGTGGATATTTTCTCCGTCCCTGAAAATTTGTCACTTATTTTCTTTTTCGTCCCTCTCTAAAAATTTGTCAACTTTCACTTTGACCATTTTTGGTAGTAGACCCATGGGGTTGGCAGCGGAAGTGCTCACATAAATCAATTACATAATAATCAGATCTATTTAGCAGATTATTTAGACAAAACCTATTCGCGTAATTATTACATGTATCATGCTCATAACTTGAATTAATCATGCTTTAAGAATATTGAAACCTAAAACATGCTTTTCTACGAAGCAAAAAAATACCTAATTAATTCTCCAAAGAATTGAAGATGGATAGCTTCTTCTCCACGTGATGCTTTGAGTACTAGACCAGAAATCTTCTCTCTGGTTCCCGAACTGTATCCCAATATCAGTGTGGGCTGATCTTACTAGAATACTAGGACTTAAATAAAGAAAACAGAAGAAATCCTTTTGGGAATAGGAGAGGGATTCGAAAATCTCCTCAGCTGGGGAAGGGAATTTTCGAAAATTACAACAATGAAAATTGTGTTATTTTTGTCTCCTTTATTCTCCTATTTATATTAAGTTCCTTTTGGGCCCAGACAGAGATCTATGGAAGGTTTTGGATATGGGCTCATCCAATTTACTTTTTACTAATTAAATTGAACCCACAATTTAATATAAGTTATAATTGGAATATTACGAGCAGCCACTACAGAAGTAATATTGAACTCTCCCCATCCAAATCCGAAATTACAAGTAATCCGGGTTTCCGTTTAACTTTCATTTCCCGTGCTTAAGATTAAAATGTTCATTAATTAATTAATGTCTGCTATTGACTTAATTAATTAACTTCTTATTAATTCCAAGAGTGGACTTAGCATGAAACACTTATTTATTATTCATAGAGTAATCAAACTCCAACTAGCTAGGTTCCGAATAATAAAACCTCGTTTCGCGCTCCTCTTGAGGACATTATCAAACGAGACTTAGCTCGCGCACGACTCAATATAATAGCAATCCTAGCACCGCTAGATATTGATCACCACTACCCAATATATCAGGATAATTGGGTTACGAAAAACCCGCACCATTTGATAAGTCAAAGTAGTGCATAATCAATATCGTATGCTCAATGCTAACCTACATTGATTAAGAAACAAATATTTATGAAGACCTCGCCTTTCAGTAGATAGCCTAAGGATAAGTCTTGCTGTTAGATCCGTTCAGTGCTATACCACACCAATGTCATCTTATTTCAGTAAGGCTTAGAAATATGCGGACTGACATTGCAACCTTTCTCGATGGATAGTCAAATTCCAACTAGGTAGTAAAATTCATCTTTTTCTTTGTTTAGAACTGACCGTGTTACCTTAAAGTGGACGACGCCCACAACCGGTCTACTAAAACAAAGACTTAGACTTTGTTAAGTTAACTTATACATTTAAACATGCATTAACATCCATTAAATGTAAAACATAACAACATTATGACAAAAATAATCTGTTTTATTTATTGGAAAATAAAATAAGAGTTTTACAGTATTCAATCACTCGAAACGTGATTTCTAGTATACAAACTCTAACAATCTCCCACTTATACTCAAAACACTTTCGAGTATACAAAAAAATGTGCTAACGTCTAATTCTCCCACTTATACTGAAAGCGGATTGAGGTCTTGAATTAGTCGAACTCCCATTCCTTCAACATGGCTTTCATACGGCTTTACCGCTAATGCCTTCGTGAAAGGATCTGCCAGGTTGTTTTCTGACTCAATCTTGACCACTTGTATGTCTCCTCTCTGCACTATATCTCGAATAATATGATACTTCCTCTCTATGTGCTTGCTCGCTTTATGAGCCCGTGGTTCCCTCGAATTTGCCACAGCACCAGAATTATCACAATAAATGGTGATGCTCTTGGGCATATTCGTAACCACACCTAAGTCCAGAAGGAAGTTCTTAAGCCATACAGCCTCTTTTGCAGCCTCCGAAGCGGCCACATACTCGGCTTCCATGGTAGAGTCTGCAATGCATTTCTGCTTTACACTCTTCCAAATTACAGCTCCACCTCCTAAGGTAAACACATATCCGGAAGTTGATTTTCTCGAATCTACATCAGCTTGAAAATCTGAATCTGTATATCCTAAAGGACAGAGCTCGGCTGCATTGTAAACTAGAACATAGTCCTTAGTCCGATTAAGGTACTTGAGTATGTTCTTTACGGCAGTCCAATGTCCTTGGCCGGGATTTGATTGATATCTTGCTACCATGCCAACAACAAAGCAGATATCGGGTCTAGTACAAAGCATAGCATACATGAGACTACCAACTGCCGAGGCATATGGTATTCTTCTCATCTCTGCTATCTCAGATGTTGTCTTAGGACACATCTCTTGAGATAAATGGATGCCATGTCTAAAAGGTAGGAAACCTTTCTTGGCATCTTGCATGCTAAAGCGTCTAAGTACCGTATCGATGTAAGATTCTTGGGATAAGCACAACATTCTCTTAGCTCGGTTCCTAAGAACCTTGATACCGAGAATGTGTCCCGCATCACCCATATCTTTCATCTCGAACTGGCTGGACAACCAAGTTCGCACTGATGACAACATCTTTTTATTGTTTCCAATTAGAAGAATGTCATCTACATACAAAACTAAGAACACAACATTTCCCTTTTCAACCTTCTTATACACACAGCTTTCATTAGGGCATTTTTCGAATCCAAACTTTTGAACAGTTTGATCGAAACACTGGTTCCATGATCTAGATGCTTGCTTGAGGCCATAAATGGCCTTCTTAAGCTTCCAAACCATGTGTTCCTTGCCCTTTACCACATAGCCTTCGGGTTGTTCCATGTAGATGGTCTCCTCAAGACTCCCGTTCAAAAACGCAGTCTTAACGTCCATCTGCCATACTTCCCAATCCATGTAAGCTGCTATAGACAAAAGTATACGGATCGATTTGAGCATGGCCACTGGGGAGAAGGTCTCATCGTAATCGATGCCTTCTTTTGGGTATACCCCTTAGCCACTAGTCTTGCCTTAAAGACTTTAACTCGTCCATCGGGTCCACGTTTACGTTTGTATATCCACTTGCTCCCAATGGCAGTACAGCCTTCGGGTAGGACAGACAAATCATAGACGTCTTTGTCTACCATTGATTGTAGTTCCGAATCCATTGCTTTCACCCATTCGCAATGATCGACATCTGCCTGCGCCTCTGCAAAATTCCAGGGATCAAGTACATTGTTGTCCGAGGAGTGATCCATGCACTCACCCAAACCAATGTATCTATCGGGCTCATGAGAGACCCTCCCACTGCGACGCGGCACTACAATATCTGGAGTATTAGTTGAAATTTCTGGAATTGTTGTTACACTAGGTAATTGTTCTTGGTTAATGGAAGTTGTGACTTGAGTTAGCTCTTCAAGAGCTATCTCACTGCTGGGCTTATGATTCATTACATAGTCTTCCTCTAAGAATGTGGCATGAGTGCTCACAATCACTTTCTGATCTCTGAGACTATAGAATTCATAAGCTTTCGTTCCTCTAGGGTATCCTATAAACACACAAACCTCCGTCCTAGATTCCAGCTTAGTTGGATCCTTTTCCAATACATGAGCCGGACACCCCCATACTCTGAGATGTTCTAGATTGGGCTTTCGCCCATTCCACAACTCATATGGGGTAGTAGGAACTGATTTAGAAGGTAAGTGGTCTAAGAGATAGGTTGCCGAAAGCAACGCATGCCCCCAAAACGAAATAGGTAACCGTGCATAACTCATCATCGAGCGGACCATATTTAATAAGGTCCTATTCCTTCTTTCAGCTACGCCATTCTGCTGGGGTGTGCCCGGCGCAGTCGTTTGGGATTGAATTCCCGCTACTGATAAGTAGTCCAAAAACTCGGCACTTAGGTATTCGCCTCCGCGATCAGATCGCAGGCATTTGATAGTCTTACCATGACGCGTCTCTACTTTAGCCTTAAACTCCTTGAACTTGTCAAAAGTTTCAGACTTGTAGCGCATCAAATAGACGTATCCAACTTTCGAGAAGTCATCTATAAAGGTGACGAAGTATCGATAGCCGCCCCTTGCCTCGGTTGACATTGGTCCACACACATCAGTATGAATGAGCTCAAGTACTTCCTTGGCCCTATTCCCCTTTGACCTAAAAGGTCTCTTAGTCATCTTGCCTTCGAGACAGGATTCACACTTCGAAAATGGTTCCTTCTCAAGACCTTTGATAAGATCTTGATCAACCATCGCATGAATCCTTCTTTCGTTGGCATGACCAAGTCTAAGGTGCCATAAGTACGTATCATTCATTGAACTTGAAGGTTCTTTTCTTTTCTTAGAAATTTTTGATGTAGCATTGAGTTCTGATTTACGTTGATTAAATTGTGTAGAAGTGATTGTGTACAGATTGTTTTCCATGATACCACGACAGATATAAGAACCATCTTTCTTAATAACGCAATTGTCATTAAAAGAAATCGAATATCCATCAAAAGACAATTTAGAAACTGAAATTAAATTTCTTCTAAAAGAAGGTATCAACAAAACATTCTTCAAAATAAAAAATCTATCACTAGAAAAACGTAAATAAACGTCTCCCACTGCAACGGCCGCCACTTTCGTAGCGTCGCCCAGCTGGACTTCGATCTCACGATCATGTAACCGTCTTGTCACCTGCATTAAGTCAGGATCAAAACATATATGATCAGTTGCTCCAGTATCAATAACCCAAGTATGAGTAGATGTCGAAGCCAAACATGACTCGACTACTAGAGCATGGTGCATACCTGTAGCCTTGCCCTTCTTAGGACAATCTGGCTTCCAATGACCTTTCTCTCCACATTTGAAGCACTTTCCAGTAGGCTTCTTGTCACCTCTCTGTTTCTTCTTTCCCTTAGCATTCTTAGCTGCCACTGGGTTCGGTGCCTTTTTCTTTCCTTTTCTAGGCTTAGAGCCAGAGGAATTAGGCGCCAAACTCAGCATGGCTACCTTAGCTTGAACCATAAGGTCCTCCGCCGACTGAAGTTCAGTCAGCAGCTCAGCCAAAGTATAATCCCGCTTGTTCATCTCGAAGTTGAGCTTGAACTGCTGGAAGCTAGGGGGAAGACTCTGAAGGATTATAGTAACCTGGGACTCGGGATCGATCGTCCCTCCCAAAACCTCAATTTGATTGAGGTGGCTCATCATCTCGAGGACATGTTGCCTCACAGACGTGCCTTCCTTCATAGACTTCGTCATGATACTCCGAAAGGCTTGAGACTTAGCCGTTCGATTCTGAGTACCAAACAGATTTGTAAGATTTTGCATAATCTCGGCGGCAGTCGCCATGGCAGAATGCTGATGCTTGAGTACTGAAGACATAGATGCCAACATGTAGCACTTAGCCATCTCATTCGCCTTATGCCACCGTTTATGCGCATTCTGAACTCCCACCGAGGCATTAGCCGCGGGAACTGGAGGCTGTGGAGTAGTGAGCACAAACTTGTACTCTTCAGCTGTGAGAACGATATCCAAGTTTTGTTTCCATTCGATGTAATTTTGGCCCTCGAGTTTGTTTTCTTTGAGAATGGCAGAAAGAGGATTAAAAGACATCTTGACGGATTTTATTGCACTGCAAACAGAAGATTTTACTATTTGTCATAAACTTATGTAAGGAAATTGAGTAGATTAACCATAGAACTTTTCAAAATCTTACAACAACAAAATTAATAAATTGTATCCTCCTTTGGAGGTTAATACGCATTAAAATTTTGACAATTTTACTAGTCACAACACCGACGCATCAATATCTTCCTCCTTTGGAGGTCAACACGCCTAATGCTGCCTAAGCACGACCATCAGATTTAGCATTACAGAATTTTATTTCTACAACACACTCCCATAACAATGTTCATGTGCTGATAACAAAACCAATCTATCTCATAAATTCTGATTGAACCCTGAAACTCGCAGTTCCTTAGGATTATTGTCCCCACTTTGCAGGTGGCAATAATATTGGGAACCACTTTCTAGTTCATTCTATTTATTATGTGAGAAGTCCGCCCTTATGAACTTACTGTTTTCGTAGGATTATTGTCCCTACTTTGTAGGTGGCGATAATATTAGAAAATCAGCTTCACAAAATTTGGCAGTCCAACCGATGGAGACCATATATAAACTTTTAGTTCATAATTATCGCTTAGATATTTGAGTTATGGTTTTAATTAATTATCCTTTAGCCTTAAGGCAGATTAAGACTAATTAAATTATGTTGGTATTTAATTGACTGGATAATTAAATCTTTTATTATCTTTAATATCTTAGTTTAGGAATTACTCCCTCCGTCCCGCTTAAGATGACACGTTTTCCTTTTTAGTTTGTCCCAAATAAGATGACACATTTCCTTTTTTAGAAATTTTCTCTCTCCAATTAATACACTCAACCACTTTTTCTCACTCCTATTAAAATATCCATCTTTCTTTATCTATCTACTTTAATACTTACACCCACCTTTTCTCTCTCTAATTAAACACTTTAACCAATAATTCCTAAAACCCCGTGCCGGCTAAGCAATGTGTCATCTTAGCCGGTTTAGGAATTATTAATCTAGAATTTAATTCTTATTCATGTCATACTATAAGATATATCTAAAATAAAGTACATTATTTATAATCTTAATTAGACATGAAAAATTAAATTCATATAATTTCCAAGTTCAAGATTTAGGAAGAATATTAATTATATATTCTAGATATATATTATATTTAGGAAACTATTAAATTATTCTTATCTATATCATCTAGGATATAAAATATTCATAGATATAGAAAATAATCAAAATATTCCTAAAATCTAGGGAAATCTTCCCAAAATATTTTATTTCATTAAATAATATTATTTTTAATGATATCTATTAATTTATCAATTAAATAATCATTAAATAATCTTTCATCGTTATCTCGTTGTTCGAGGTTAGAACGAATCAACGTTGACGAAGATTCCCCGGCGATTGGCTCGCCGGAATGGCAAGTTGGCCGTCCAGCGTCACCGGCGGTCGCGCGCGATATGCGCGCCGCTTCCTACTCCCTTTCTCCCGGCGTACAACCACCGGGATTTCTCTCCGTCCTTACGGCATCGCTCATCCGACAGCTCCGAGGAGGCTGCTCCGGCGACCTCCCTGCCCCACGTCGATCTGGCGTGAACCAGCAGCCGCCGCCAATGGCGGCGCTGCTCCGGTTGCGCCTCGCGCGAATTAGAGTTTAGGCGGTAGGGTTAGGGTTAGGTTTTTTTTTTCCACGATGGACCGGCGCCTCGGCAGCTCTCGGACGAGCCACCGCGCCTGTCTCCTCCGCGCAACTGTGTAGATGCCGGCCAGGGATCGCGGTCTCGACCCGCGGCGCGCACGAGCCCATGCTCGTCAGCGTGTCGCCTTGTGATCGCGTCCTTCGGCTCCCACTAGTTCATTGGCGATGGTCGAATTTGATTCGGGGCCGGCTAGGGTTTGTCGGGTTTGGCCGGTGGCGCGCGCGAGTCCATGCTCGCCGGCGCGTCGCCCCATGCCCGTCATCCTCGCCTCCCACTCAAATCGATAACCCCACTCCGATCGCATGTAGCGTGATTCGTCCCGGCACAAGCGCCGACGAATCGCACATCTCGTGCGTTCGAATAATTCAAGTTCTATGATTCGAATGTTCTTGAGTTCATCATGCATAAACATAAATAACAAAAACACAAGAACATGCTTCGAAATCAAATAAGACATGCATACATGAATTTCGCGAAATTTAAATCCAAATAATCAGAGCCAAAGATTGGCTCTGATACCAATTGAAGGGGTTGGCAGCGGAAGCGCTCACATAAATCAATTACATAATAATCAGATCTATTTAGCAGATTATTTAGACAAAACCTATTCGCGTAATTATCACATGTATCATGCTCATAACTTGAATTAATCATGCTTTAAGAATATTGAAACCTAAAACATGCTTTTCTACGGAGCAGAAAAATACCTAATTAATTCTCCAAAGAATTGAAGATGGCTAGCTTCTTCTCCACGTGATGCTTTGAGTACTAGACCACAAATCTTCTCTCTGGTTCCCGAACTGTATCCCAATATCAGTGTGGGCTGATCTTACTAGAATACTAGGACTTAAATAAAGAAGACAGAAGAAATCCTTTTGGGAATAGGAGAGGAATTCGAAAATCTCCTCAGCTGGGGAAGAGAATTTTCGAAAATTACAACAATGAAAATTGTGTTATTTCTGTCTCCTTTATTCTCCTATTTATATTAAGTTCCTTTTGGGCCCAGACAGGGATATATGGAAGGTTTTGGATATGGGCTCATCCAATTTACTTTTTACTAATTAAATTGAACCCACAATTTAATATAAGTTATAATTGGAATATTACGAGCAGCCACTACAGAAGTAATATTGAACTCTCCCCATCCAAATCCGAAATTACAAGTAATCCGGGTTTCCGTTTAACTTTCATTTCCCGTGCTTAAGATTAAAATGTCCATTAATTAATTAATGTCTGCTATTGACTTAATTAATTAACTTCTTATTAATTCCAAGAGTGGACTTAGCATGAAACACTTATTTATTATTCATAGAGTAATCAAACTCCAACTAGCTAGGTTCCGAATAATAAAACCTCATTTCGCGCTTCTCTTGAGGACATTATCAAACGAGACTCAGCTCGTGCACGATTCAATATAATAGCAATCCTAGCACCGCTAGATATTGATCACCACTACCGAATATATCAGGATAATTGGGTTACGAAAAACCCGCACCATTTGATAAGTCAAAGTAGTGCATAATCAATACCATATGCTCAATGCTAACCTACATTGATTAAGAAATAAATATTTATCAAGACCTCGCCTTTCAGTAGATAGCCTAAGGACAAGTCTTGCTGTTAGATCCGTTCAGTGCTATACCACACCAATGTCATCTTATTTCAGTAAGGCTTAGAAATATGCGGACTGACATTGCAACCTTTCTCGATGGATAGTCAAATTCCAGCTAGGTTGTGAAATTCATCTTTTTCTTTGTTTAGAACTGACCGTGTTACCTTAAAGTGGACGACGCCCACAACCGGTCTACTAAAACAAAGACTTAGACTTTGTTAAGTTAACTTATATATTTAAACATGCATTAACATCCATTAAATGTAAAACATAACAACATTATGACAAAAATAATCTGTTTTATTTATTGGAAAATAAAATAAGAGTTTTACAGTATTCAATCACTCGAAACGTGATTTCTAGTATACAAACTCTAACAGACCCCACACTCCACTAATTCATTCCTCACTCACATTTTATTTTAAAACTAATATATAAAAATAGGACCCGAATGTCACTAACTTTTTCAACTCACTTCCTATTACATTTCTTAAAACCCGTGGTGTCAAATTTTAAGGAGCGGAGGGAGTATTACTTTAGGGTGAATAGTGGAATTTCGGATATAGATAAGCCAGAAAATATTAACTTGGACATTTTATTATTAATTCACTTTAATATAAACAAAAACTTAACATTTATTAGTGATTCCCTTTAATTTATTTTAAATTAAAAATATCAATTTGATTAGACTATTTTTCTTCCGTTCTCTAAAAAATAGAAACATTTAAAAAGACAGGGATTGTAGAGGAAAATTAGTAAAGTAAAAGAGGAATGGAAAGAAGTGTGTTAGTAAAAAATGGGTCCCACCTCAATAGAGAGAAACAAATTTTCCAGATTCGCCCATTTATAAAATTTTGCACTTTCTTATTAAAGATAGAAATGTGAAACCTCTTTGGAAGAATCTTGAATTACTCATATTAATTAAACTCTTGAGTTCTTGTGTCATTTAATTTACCCTTATTAGTTAAACTTGGAACAAACTTCTAATTATAGGGAATCTATGTTTACATATGTAATATTACTGCATTGCATTATATACATAAAAAGGAATTGATATTAGGTATAACTGCATATGCAATATAATAGAAATACCCTTTATTAGTTCACGGTTGAACCGATTAATCTAGTCCCATTTTAAAATATCGACATTGCGTTATCTAAAAACGAACTTGTGAAGTAACTACAACAAACAAAGGACACTTTTTATGGATTGTGATTCCACTAGATTCACTAACATCTAACTCCTTCATTTTCTCTCCATTAGGCAATCTAAAATCGAACTTGTGTACCAACTTGGCTAATGCAAGCTCATCCACCGCCACCGAGAATGTAATACCAGGGCAACCTCTCCTTCCTGCCCCAAACGGAGTCAACTCAAAATGCAGACCTCTAAAGTCTATGCTTGTTTCAAGGAATCTCTCTGGATGAAATTCCTCAGGATTTTTCCACAATGAAGGGTCCCTAGAAATCGCCCAAACATTAATCATCACACGCGTACCAGATGCGACGTCATAGCCCAATACTCTTGTGTCTTGAGTTAATTCACGAGGGACCAACAATGGGCCCGGCGAATGCAATCTTAGACTCTCCTTCATCACTGCTTTCAGATAAGGCATTTTCTCCAAGTCCTGCTCATCAATCTCATCCTTATTTCTAGCTACTTCTCTCACTTCATTTTGCAAAGTTTTCATGGTTTCAGGATTTCGTATCAGCTCCGTCATCGCCCACTCAAGAGCTGTAGATATAGTATCAGTTCCTGCATTAAACATATCCTGCAAAAGTATAAATCGGTGAAACAGATCAGAGTATTACTATAAGAAAACACATGAGAATTTCTATAGGAAAACGAAAAAACATACTTCATATTGTAAAAGAAAAGTATGCATACCAAGACGATAGCTTTGATAGTGTCATCATCAATAGGTGAGCGACTCCCATTCTCTCTCTGCAAATCCAGCAATATATCTACAAAATCCAACTCACAACCATCACTCTCTCTCCTCTCCCTAACCCTATGTTCTTGAATCACAACCTCCAAAAACCTATCCATCTTCTCAACAGCTCTTTCTACTCTCTTATCCAAACCATCAAACCTTCTCATCCATCTCAGGCAAGGAATGTACTCCCACAAAGGTAGAATCCCCAGCAGCACCCCAAAGTCAGCAAACGTCTTCTTGAAATCACTCTCTAAACCGTACTTCTTCCCCAACGCCACCCTGCAAATCACGCCGTTCGTCATACACTGAATGACGTCGCTCAAGTTCACAGGTTTTGAAGAAGCACCCAACATTCTGATCTTGTCGACCATGAGGGAAGTCTCTTCCTCCCTCACGCCACTATAGGACTGAACCCTTTTGTTGCTCAGCAGATGAAGCACGCATATGCTGCGGATCTGCCGCCAGTACTCTCCATAGGGTGCAAACGCCACATCTCGGCTGTTGTTGAAAAGCCGGCTGGGGATGCTGAGTTGGGGCCTGTTTGAGAAGATCAGGTCCTGGTTTTTCATGATCTCACGAGCCGCCTCAGCCGAGGAGGCGATGAGAACTGGAACCTTGCCGAAGTGGAGCAGCATGAGGGGGCCGTAGCGGTGGGAGAGTGACTGGAGAGATCTGTGGGGGAGTGGGCCCAGCTGGTGGAGGTTTCCGAGGAGCGGGAACTTTGGTGGAGAAGGTGGCAGCCTTCCTCGGGGCTTCAGAGAGTTGCTGCGGCGCCATTTGTGGAGGAAGAAGAGGAAGATGGATGCGGAGAGTAGCACAGCCAAGAAAAGTGAGAGAGTAACCATTTTTGGTTAGGAGAGACTGATGTGTAAGGAGAAAGGGTTTCCTAGATGCCCTTAAATAATAATTTGATGAGAAAGTCAACTGAGAATAATAATTTCGTCAGAGAGCCCATTGAATATATCTTGTTATTTTTATAAAGAGGGATTATATTCGTTTATTTTTTTAAATTTAGGATTAAATTTTCTAATCTTCTAGAATATTGGATAAAGATTATATGCTAATTTTTTGAGTTTTTCTCTTTTTTCTATCTCTCTCTTTTTTTTATTTTTTTATTTTTCCTTCAATATTTATGCATTGACTAAACTATCCCTAATATTTTCATCCTAATTTTAATACTAAGTACTTCTTCCGTCCACAAACAATAGATCATTTTTGCCATTTTAGGACGTCCACAAAAAGCAGATCACTTTCTTAAAATGGAAAGTTTATCTCTCATACTTTTTCCACTTTTTCTTCCCTCTCTCATACTTTACTCACTTTTTCTCCCTATCTCTCTTACTTTACCTACTTTTTCTCCCCCTCTCTCTTACTTTACCAATTCTACATTAAAACCCGTGAAATACACAAAGTGATCTATTTTTTGTGGACGGAGGGAGTACTATTTTTCATCTTATCTTTTTCATTTTCACCCCAATTCTGATATATTGCTTATCTGAAATCACCGTCTCCATCCTCCTCCTATTCGCTGCTCCACCCTCCTCGTATCTGAAAGCTCCCATTTCGTAATCTTGTTGTCTTCATCCTTGCATTCCAAAGGGTCATGGAACTGTGGAAACTGACCGTGTGGAATAGGCTAATAATCAAACCTAGTCATAAAGTTGAAATTTCAGGTGTGTCTGATACGCTCGGATATTGCACTGTTTTAAGGCCATTATTTGGTCCGTTTTTATGTCAAAGTCACTCTACATGTCCACTAATTACATATTTTATACATTTTGGTATTTTTACGTGTTTTGTGATAAATGTGTATAATTGTGCCGAAAAAGGCAGTCAAAATGCAAAGTCTGGAGGTCTGGAGGTCAGACGGTGACCAGCGACCGCCGCAAGGAGTACGGAGACCGCCGACGCCGGGCGGCCAGTGAAGTGTAGCGACCCGCCTCAGAAATTCATGCTTGGAAAAGAGTCTCGTCTGGCGACCGCCCGAGGATGTGCGGTGGCCCGCTGCCGAAGAGACAGAGACTCTGGACTGCAATGCGGCGACCTCCAGAGGATGTGCGGCGGCCCACCGTTGAAAGCGGCGAATCCGATTTGACCTAGATTCCGCTCCAGAGGATGAGGAATGACTTTCCCCTATAAATAGGACCTCAAACTTCATCAAATGAGAGCTTCTCTTTGCAACATAAATTCTCATAGATCAAAAGTTAGAGTACGTCATTGTGCAAGGAGTTAAATAAGGATTTCAAGAATATCAAGAACGACAAGGATTCAACCTACGGGTTTTATTTGCTTTAGTTTTATGTTCCAATTGTTTTCCCTTCAATATATGTGTTTATCTTATTCCACTACGTGTAACTAAACTCATAGGATTCTAGGGATGTGTTAGTAACGACTTTGGTTATACAAGTTCCATTTTTTCTATTTAATATCCATTTTGTTTTTACTTTGTTTCTTACCTAAGTTAATCTTGATGCTTCATGATTGAGTGACACAATCATAAATGATTTAATATAACTTGCTTCATAACTGTGAGAGAGTTCTAGCGAGTTAGGTCCACTTAGTAGACGCTACAGTTAGCTTCCTTTCAAACGGCACTGTTAATTGAGAGTAAGGACTTTTCAAGGGTCTTAGGAGCTTTTTGGAGTTACGTGTTAGAATTGACAACCCTAATGTTAGTAATCAACGTTTGCATCGCATGAGCATAAGCTATGTGACTCGTTCTATCAAAGTAATAATTGTGCTAGGGTATTGTAGTTTGGAATTTGTATAACCATAACTGTGAACGCACATCCCTGGAATTCCCCTTATCTCTATACTTTTATCTTCGTGATTTATCTGCAATTAGTTGTTATTTGCTCTATTGTTTTCAATTTTCGAAATTTCAAAAAACTTTCTATTCTCCAGATAGTAATTGAGTTTTAGTAGAAGATAGACACTTTGTGTTTGTTTTCCTCGTGTTCGATATCCGATACTGACCTTTAGCTATATTATTCCTACTTTGTATATTTGCAGGTATTTATAATGCTAAAAAATAGTGCATCAGTGTCCCATAATAGATGACATATTTTTGGAACAACACGGTATTTTAGGAGATATTTTGTGGATTAGGTGGAAAGAGAAAATAATGTATTTATATTAAGGAGATATTGTTGTTCCACGCCTCCTATCTCCAAGATGCCTTTTTTTTCAATCTACCGGAATTCGCTAACCACGTAATGCTTAATGAAAACCAATTATAGTTATGGCATGTATAATTAGCAAGAATGGTCCAACGTAGTTATGACATGTATAATTCGCTAACTCAATTTTGCCCCAATTTACAAAATTTTAGGGTAAAAATATTTGCGGCAGTTCGGTTAAATCTCAACAACTGTAGGTGAAATTATAAGAAAAAAGAAAAAAAGATAAAAATAAAAATTTAAAAATCCTTTATTATGAAAAATTCGCATATCTCAGCGCCATATTTCAAAAAATCATCTAATTTCATGGTCAATAGGTTGCGAATTTAATTCATTTTTTTAAAATCTCTCAAATTAATACTCCATCCGTCCCAAGTTACTTGAGTCGTATTCCATTTTGGGTTATCCCAAATTAGTTGAGTCATTTCTCCTTTTGGCTAAAAACAAAACATATTATCACATCTACTTTATTCTTTCTTTTACTTTACTCTTTCTTACTTTATTCTATCCTCTACTTTATTTTACTTTATTTAAACACAACTTTCTTAAATCTCGTATCCAAAAGAAACGTCTCAATTAACATGAGACGGAGGGAGTATAATGGTGGGCTTAAAATAATGATTTTATGAAAAATTCAACTGAGATTAATTTGATTAGCTAGAAAGTCTACTTTGTCTTGTTATTTTCAGAAGTGGGAATATTCTTTTATTCCCTTTGTTCCAAAAAGGATTACTCTAACTTGAGTGACACGAGAATTTAATGAAATTTTATATTATCTTCAGTTCCTGTGTCATTTGATTTATCCTTACTAATTAAACATGGAACAGACCTCTAAGTATATGGAACCAATGTTTACATATGTAATATTACTGCATTGCATTATAAAATAAAAGTGCATGGATAATAAGGAATAATTGCATATACAATATAATTGCAATAGCAGTTATTCTGGTACAAGCTGGTGAATTATTTATTAGGCAGACTTCATGTCTAGATCGGACTGGGCAACACATCAGTTCATAATTGTAAACCGATTGATCCAATCCGATTTTTAAAATACTGACATTGCGTTACCTATTAAGCATGTGAAGTAGCTACAACAAGCAAAGGATATTTTTTATGGATTGAGAGTCCACTAGATTCACTCACATCTAACTCATTCACTTTCGCTCCATTAGGCAATCTGAAATCGAACTTGTGTACCAACTTGGCTAATGCGATCTCATCCACCGCCCCTGCGAACATGTAACCAGGGACCCCCTCCTGCCTGCCCCAAACGGAGTCAACTCAAAATGCAAGCCTCTAATGTCTATGCTCAATTCAAGGAATCTCTCTGGACAAAATTCCTCAGGATTTTTCCACAATGACGGGTCCCTAGCAATTGCCCAAACATTAATCATCACACGCGTACCAGATGCAACGTCATAACCCAATACTTTTGTGTCTTGATTTAATTCACGAGGTATCAACAATGGGAGCGGTGAATGCAACCTTAAACTCTCCTTCAGTACTGCTTTCAGATAGAGCATTTTCTCTAAGTCTTGCTCATCAATTACATCCTTACTACCCGCTACTTCTCTCACTTCATTTTGCAAAGTTTTCAGAGTTTCTGGATTTCGTATCAGCTCCGTCATCACCCACTCAAGAACTGTAAATGTAGTATCAGTTCCAGCACCTATCATATCCTGCAAAAGAAATATCCAATCAAAATGGGGCAGGCATAAAAAGAAGATACTGGGGTTTAAGAAGAAAAGCATTCATACCAAAACGATAGCTTTGATAGTGTCATCTTCAATAGGGGTGCGACTTGCATTTTCTCTCTGAAAATCAAGCAATATGTCCACAAAATCCAGCTCACCACCATCTCCCTCTCTCCTCTCCCTAACTCTATGTTCTTGAATCACGCTCTCCAAAAACCTATCCATCTTCTTAACACCTCTCTCTACTCTCTTATCCAAACCATCAATCCTTCTCATCCATCTCAGGCAAGGAATGTACTCCCACAAAGGAAAAATCCCCAGCAGCACCCCAAACTCAGTAAACGTCTCCTTGAAATCACTCTCTGCTCCATACTTCTTTCCCAGAGCCACTCTAGAAATCACATCGTTCGTCATACACTGAATGACGTCGCTCAAGTTCACGGGCTTTGAAGAAGCACCCAACATTCTGATCTTGTCGACCATGACGGAAGTCTCTTCTTCCCTCACGCCGCGATAGGACTGAACCCTTTTGTTGCTCAGAAGATGAAGCACGCATATGCTGCGAATCTGCCGCCAGTACTCTCCATACGGTGCGAATGCCACATCCCGGTTGTTGTACACCAACCGGCCCGCGATGCTGAGTTGGGGCCTGTTTGAGAAGATCAGGTCCTGGTTTTTCATGATCTCACGCGCCGCCTCAGCCGAGGAGGCAATTAGAGTGGGAACCTTGCCGAAGTGGAGCAGCATGAGGGGGCCGTGGCGGCAGGAGAGTGTCTGGAGGGATCTGTGGGTGGCTGAGCCCAGCTGGTGGAGGTTTCCAATTAACGGGAGCTTTGGTGGAGACGGAGGCAGGCGTTTCCGGGGCTCTGGAGAATGACTTCGGCGCCATTTGTGGAGGAAGAAGAGGAAGAGAGATGAGGAGAGTAGCACAACAAAGAAATATGAGATAGAAATCATTTTTGGTTTAGAGATACTGTTGTGTAAGAAAGAAATGGTTTCCTAGATGCCTTTAAATAATAATTGATGAGAAAGTCACTGAGACAATAATTTCTTTAGAGATACCTTGTTATTTTTAAAATTAGGATTGGCCTTGTAATTAATGAGAGATTTCAAAAAGAAGGATTTAATTGGCTGACTATTTAAATTTTGGGATTATTAGTTGACGTTCAGAGATGGGATCAAGATAATAAGGTATTTTTTGTTTTTGCATTTTTGTTTTTCTTTATTTTTATTATTCTCCTCCAATATTTAAATTGACCAAACTATCCTTAATATTTTCACCTCAATTCTAATATTTTTTACCTTATCGTTTTCACCCTCAATTCTGACACATTGCGTATCTGAAATCACCCCCTTCGCCGCTCCACCCTCCTTGTATCTATAGCTAACAGCTCCCATTTCGTAACCTTGTTGTCTTCATCCTTGCATTCCAAAGGGGCGTGGATTTGTGGCAACTGACTGTTTGGAATAGGATAGCAATCAAACCTAGAGAGGAAGTCGAAATTTTAGGGTTGTTTCAAATTTGTATGGAATCTCTCTTTCTCTCCCTTATGACTACTTGTTATAGTAGTAGTACATTTACCTAGTTTTGTTTTCACTCCTTGCTCCATGATGCTTTTTTTTCAATCTACAAGAATTCGCTAACCATACAATTCTGAATTAAAACCACTTATAGTTATGGCATGCATAATTCGCTAACTCATTTTTTTGCCCCAGTTTAGTTTACAGGATCTGTTGGGGTAAATATATTAGGGCTAGTTTTGTCAATTCTTAATTGTAGTAGGAGAAATAATAAGAAAAAAATAAAAATAAAGAGAATAACTAAAGAACCATTTTTCTAATAAAATCGCATGCATTAGTCCTATATTTTAAAATTCCAGTGAATTTAATTTTTTTTTAAATCTCTCATAATTAATATATGGATGAGTTTAAAATAATGATTTCATGAGAAAGTCAATTGAGAATATTAATTTTATTAGAAAGTCCACTCTATCTTGCTATTTAACATAGGATTTTTTTTGTAATCAATACTCTTTTTTTTAATCAATACTCCCTCCGTCTGTCATTAATTGACATACTTTGATTCGCACGAATTTTTAGAAATATAATTAAAAGTAAAATGAAAAAATTAGTAAAATGTGAATCTTACTTTTATATACTCCCTCCGTCCCATTTAAAATGCAACATTTGAGAATCGGCACGAGATTTTATGTAGTGTTGTTTTGTGAGTTAATGAAGAGAGAGTAAAGTAAGAGAGATGAAAAAGTAGAGATAGAGTTGTTTCCATTTAAGGAAACGTTTCATTTTTAATGGGACAACCAGAAAAGGAAAACGTTGCATTTATAATGGGACAGAGGGAGTATTAATTTTATATTATAATGTGAGTGAAAATAGTTAGTGAAAAAAGTATGGGCATTATCAAAACTTGTAACAAATTAAGAGTAACACGTTTTGGCGAAAAGACCAAAAAGGATACTGGCTACAAGTATTGGTGAACGGAGATGTTAGAAATCCATAGGAGAAATCATCTTTCTTTTCATTGTATCGTGAATACAGATATTACAATATTATATAGGCTAGAGTATCTCTACATATATGGTAAACCTAATTTACAATAATTAATGGCACAATATATTCCCATATCAATTGCATATAATCCTCCCGATTTTGTGCGATATTATTCTGACACTCCCCCTCAAGCTAGGTAATGGGATTCCCGATACTTAGCTTTTATAGTACCTCTTGAAATGACTTAGAGTTCACTGCCTTTGTCAAAATATCCGCCAATTGATCTTCGGGTATAACATAAGGCATTTCTACTACTTTGGCTTCAATATTCTCCTTGATGAAGTGTCTGTCTACCTCCACATGTTTGGTTCTATCATGTTGTACCGGATTTTCGGAGATACTAATGGTTGTCTTGTTGTCACAAAACAATCTACACGGAAGGGCCGGTTGGAGATCCAATTCCGTCATCAGTCTTCGCAGCCATAATATCTCTGTCAGTCTGTCATGACCGCACTTTGCTAAGGATAGTAAAGCCGGGAAACCGTGACTAGGGGTGGAAAAATAAGAGGAGGGGAATAGAAAGGGGATTACTAATGACTTTTATTCACTTAGAAATAAAGGGGAAAACAACTCAAACAAACTCTTAATCACCAAAGCTTGAATGGAAATTTTATTCTTCAATAAATATTTATCAGATTATAGAAGAACAATACGCAGCGGAATGAACACGGTCACATGTATGGAGACATGCACCTCTGAGAGTCTCTACTTAAAATATAAAGAAAATTATAAACTCTGCTCAGCATTCCCCACCGTCACTGCTCAACCTGCACATTTAGAAATATATGCAGGGCTGAGTATAAAAATACTCAGTGAACACAGTACCGGAATATACATACATAAAATGAAAATATTATCATGCCATCATAGTAACACTCGAGAGTTTTCTCTTAAAAGGCCCAAGCTTACTAAAATCTTTGTTCGACTGCGCAGTCTAAGTTCTTTCATACTTTGCCATATCTGAACACCAAGTGCCGTGGAGATGGTGCTCTCCCACGGTCACCTACATCTTTCTCCAGCCGGGGAGGTGGCCACCTCCCAACGGCCTCCACTTGTGCCGTGGAAGGTGGCCACCTTCCACGGTCACATGTGTACACTAGTCCGAGTAGGGACACCACCCTCACTCGAACCCGAATTCGATTCTTACGTTCCAACCAAACAGATAGGCATAAAACAAATCATTTATGGCAAGACAACATCATTTGCACAAATAACAAACATAAGGTTATATTTTCATCCACATTAGTATGTAGGATAGAAGAGTTCACCCCGTTTGTTTAATTTCCTTAACTTGATTTTCTCGTTCCAACCTTAACTTGCGGAGAAATCCTTTTTCAAGGAAAAGAAAAACAATAAAGCATAAAATACTAATCAGACTGCAAGAATTTCTTAGAATTTAATAGGAATGCATGCCTCCTAATTAAAGCCTTTTATCTCGCTTCTCATGTTTCGCATATTTTCGATTATTCGGCGGCCGCCCAAGGTGTTGCGTGCAACGCCGGTCTGCCGTACACGCCCATATTTCTCTGTTGGCGCCTTGTAATTTCTACCACAATATCGAAATAAATTCCCAAAAATTATTCAAGCTCATAGTTAAATTATCGTAGTTATTTCCTTTCGCATTTATATTTCTTTTGTACTTCGAAAATTATTCCGGGATTTAATTTAATAATTCCCCATGATTTAAATTAAATTATTGGCCCAAAGAATTATTAAAGGTCCAAGACTTAATTATTTTACTTGGCCCACCTTATTTCTCCACAATTAAAAGAATTGAGCCCAAACACCCAAAGCAAAAGGAAGGAGGCCCAAATTAAACTATGAACTTGGATAATTGGAGCAAGAATTACTGTTCTCCTACTCTCTGACCCTCTCGGCTTCCTCTCTCAATTTGCTAAAGGTTTGCAGTTTGTGAAAGATGGGAATGAGTATACCGTGGATATCATGAGGCACAAACTGAGAATTTGGAATTGATTGGGATTACCCTTGTGAGTTAGTGTGCAGGAGGTGGAGTGTAATCAAGCAGGAGGTGGAGGTGGAGGTGGAGGAGCTACGTGTGTAATCAAGCAGGAGTTGGAAGAGATGATCAAGCGGGAGGTGGAGGTGAGGGTATTCAAGCAAGAGGTGGTAGAGGATGGCTACGTGGCTTGAATGGGAGGAGAGTAATCAAGCAGGAGAAAGGTGGAGGAAAGCTATTGCAACTTATGTAAAGAGGGACATTTGGGCTTCAAGAAGAAATTCTTTTAGTGATTTGGGTTTTTCAAGAATGGGCTCTAAAATAATGTAGTTTTTTTTTTAAATTTAGGCCCATAAGAAATAAATTCTTTTATTTATAATATGCTTTATTTCTTGAATTTAAATTTATTACATAAAATTTACAATTAGTACTTTAGTGGCATGCTAAGTACTAAACATAAATTACGCCTCCTCTCGATCGATTGCAAACATGAGATACTCCTTTAATTTTCGAAAAAGGAATGAAGATTAAACGAAAATAATAAAAATTCGGACATCCATTTGATGTCTTTTCAAGATCAACTAAAAAGATAAGAAAGACTCGCGATGTTACACAGTCCACTTTTGATTTCTCTAAATTCTACCTCTGCGCTAGACAGTGCCACTACCTTCTGCTTCTTGCTCGTCCACATTACAAGATTTCCTCCTACAAAGGTAAAATACCCGGCGGTTGACTTTCTATTATTTGGGTTCCCTGCCCAGTCAGCGTCGGTGAAGCCATGTATTTTCATGTGTCCGTTTTTTTCAAACATAAGTCCATGTTCCGCCGTTCCCTTCAAGTATCGAACAATTCTCAAGACTGCTTCCCAATGTTCTTCTTGAGGTGCATGCATGAATTGGTTAACCACTCCTACTGCGCATGCAATATGTGGTCTTGTGTGGGATAGGTAGATAAGCTTTTCGACTAGTCTCTGGTATCTCCCCCTGTCGGTCTGCCTTGCCCCTTCCCTTATCTGTAGTCCGTGATTTTGCACCATCGGGATGTCCACGGATTTGCAGTCGATCATCCTAACTTCTGTCAATAGATCAAGAACATACTTCTTCTGATATATGAAAATCCCCTTCTTTGACCTTAGCACTTCAATTCCTAAAAAATACTTGAGAAGACCGAGATCCTTCATCTCAAATTCATAAAATAGATTCTTCTTTAGTTCGGCTATCTCCTCCTCATCATCTCCAGTAATGATCATGTCATCCACGTATATAATCAAACACGTTATCTTGCCACCCCTTTTCTTGATGAATAACGTGTGGTCCGAGTTGCTCTGCTTGTAGCCATACTTCTTCATCACTTCCATAAACCTTCCAAACCATGCCCTTGGGGATTATTTTAGCCCATACAATGTCTTCTTGAGTTGGCTTACTTCCCCATATAAAAAGTCTCCTGAGAATCCCGGTGGAGGGTCCATGTACACTGGTTTTGGCAACTCCGTGTAGGAATGCATTGGTCACATCAAACTGATGAAGTGGTCAATCCTTATTAGCGGCGACTAAGAATAGTACCCTGACGGTGTTGAGTTTTGCCACTGGTGAGAAAGTATCATCATAATCTACACCATAAGTCTGAGTGTATCCTTTCGTCACGAGACGAGTCTTGTACCTGTCAATCGTACCATCCGGTCTCCTTTTTATCATGAACACCCATCTGCAGCCGACAGTCTTTACCCCTTCGGGTAACTTGCTCTGTACCCATGTATTGTTTTTCATCAACGCCTTCATCTCAACGAACATTGCTTCCCTCCACTTTTTATGTTTCATTGCCTCTTCAGTTGACTGTGGAATTTCCTCCTCTTCATACAGTGCAGCCTCAATAGCTCGAGCCATTTTGGTCATATTACCTTGCACAAAGTTTGTCACCCCATAACGACTCTTCTTTCCAATCTTCTCTGGGGAGTATCTTTTTGGTGGAATTCCCCTTGTGCTCCGATAAGGAGCACATATCTCCCTGTGTCTCTATCAACTGTATAGTCTTGAGGTTCTGTTTCAACGGGGTCAGTGATAACTGGAATCTCAACTGTACTCGGTTTAGAGATTACCTCGGATATCGTCGGAGAAGGATTACAAGGACTTGGGTGAGATGGCTCTTGTGGTCAGACCTGCTCGGCGGAAGTGACAACTGGATCTGTTGGTTCCTCAATCGAGATGCTTGGAACTGGCATGACCCAACTTAGATAGTCCGCGGAACTACCTGGATCACTCTTCCCCCTGACTACTAAGGTGGGTGTAGTAGAAGAATTCGGTTTCCAAAAAATTACAGTTCATAGTGGTAGTGATTTTTTTGGTGTTAGGATCAAAGCATCTGTACCCCTTTTGGTTCACCCCATACCCCACAAAAACACATTTGATAGCACAAGGTGAGAGTTTTGTTCTTTCATGTTTAGGTATATGGGTGTAAACAGTACAACCAAAGACTTTTGGAGGGAGGCTAAGGTATTCGGGTATTTTTTCTTGTTTGGATAGGATATCGAGATGGGTTTTCATGTTCAAGATTTTGGATGGAAGACGATTGATGAGATAGATGGATGTCGCAATGGCTTCAGGCCAAAATTTTTTGGGAACTTTGGATTCGATCATAAGAGCCCGGGTCATCTTTAGAATAACCCTATTTTTTCTTTCTGCTACCCCATTATGTTCAGGTGTATAGGCACAAGAGGTTTGATGAATCATGCCATTATCTTTACAAAATTGGGTCATAGCACTTTTAACAAATTCATACCAAAACGATAACTTTGATAGTGTCATTTTCAATAGGGGTATGACTTGCATTCTCTCTCTGAAAATCAAGCAATATGTCCACAAAATCCAGCTCACCACCATCTCCCTCTCTCCTCTCCCTAACTCTATGTTCTTGATTTCAACAGCTCATTCTACTCTCTTATCCAAACCTTCTCATCAATCTCAGCTATGGAATGTACTCCCACAAAAGTAAAATGCCCAGCAGCTCCACAAACTCACCAAAAATCTCCTTAAAATCTGATACGAGCATATCTCCTAAAATATTCCCCATATATTATTATTTAGTTATTGATCTATCGTATCTTTTTTCATATTTATTAGGATAATTTTCTTGTTCTTTAAGTTAGGGTATCCACCATTATAGATAATGGACATTGTTCTTCATTCGATCAATTAAGAAATATCAATTTATCTTATTTTCCGTTTATCGTATTTTAATTTCTTTGTTTGGTTTGATCGACGGACAAAGCTCCCGCGACTACTGTTTATCCCTAAATTTGACGCCGGATTGATCGTTGGGCAACAGCTCCCGCGACGTTCGACGCGAATTATCCGAGTTAAGGAACTTCATCCTTAACAATTTGGTGCTTTCATCTTCGCAACTCATGGCTCACACCAACGAGGAAATCGTTTTGTCTTCCCTATGTGACCGGATAATGGCTATCTGTGACAGATTAAACAAGAGATTTGACACGATGGACGAACGTGAGCAGCCATACAACCACCATCAGCCACTGGCAGTAGCATATGAACATCCGCCATATGCGAGCTTCAATTCAGGGGTTAAAAACACCAGCTGGCCACCACCACCAACTGCACCTGTGCCACTGCAATATCCGGCGCCGGTTGATCCCCACTTCGACAACCAGCCAGAACCCTACTTCAAGTACCAGCTGCCTTTGTTACATCAGCCTGATTCGGAACCGGCATCAACATACAGCCACCCGTCGTTCATCAACACGGGATTTGCGACCTACGAACCGCCCACCCTGGTGTGTTACCCGATGTCGCACAACTGGCCGTCGTACATGGGTCACAATCAGCAACCTTCGACAGATCTCCAGAAGCCTAACCCCAGCGACACTGATGGACAGCCACCTGATGCTGAGAGATCAAGGGAATTGTGGCCGGAGAACCCCGAGTTGTCGAATTCTGCGTCGAAAGGAGAAATCTCCAGCGAATTAAGTGATGCGGATTCCCGCGTGGTGCACTCAAACCAGGACGTGGAGACCGATTCCAAGGTGGAAGGGAATCAGGCATTTACTATGAGAGACCTTCTCAATGAATTGAAAAATGGAGATGCGGGTGTCAACGAAGGCAGAGAGTCCGGTACTCCTCACAGCCAACAAAACTCAACACTGCATATTTGCATTGCAAGTCTTGATGAGGAAGATTATCTTACCCACGCACAGTTTCCAACACTTGACGACAGTCCAGATAGCTTTTACGGTGGAGATGGGCATGATTTGAGGGAACAAGACCAAAGGATGCTTAATCCATCGAGTTTAGATGATCAGAAGGCTATTGCAAATTTGGAAATAAATGCTAAGATTGCGAAGGTTGTGGCTAGGTCTGAAATTAAATGGATTGCCGAATTTGCTGTAGGAGGACTCAGGAATCTTAAGGTTGGTGAAGCATACAAGGATGTTATTGATGAAGATGGTGAAAGGAGATGTACAATTCTTCTATTTGGTGCAAAAAGAAGATCATGCATATTTGATCCAGGAGGTTATGTTTTTCTTCAAAAATTCCTTCTAGTTCAGGGAGTTCTAATGGTGCAAGGGAGGGATTTGTCCACAAAAAAGAAAATGAATCTACATAATTGCAGAATTCCTACATTAGATGAGGCAGAGCATTCGGATCTTAAGCACATGATTTTTGATCCAGGATCGAGGGGACCCCTCGCAAAACAATCCTCATTGAAACTCTTCGTGGCTTCGTGGTTTCGTGGTTTCCACCTTGAGGACAAGGTGGATTTCAACCATGGGGGAGTTGTGTAACACCCCGACTTTTTTGTCTTTTTTATTTGTTCTTGAAAGGACGTCGTTTGTGCACTTGAAAAAAAATTTCCGCCTTTGTTTCTTTTGTCGAGAGAATGATTTTACAATTAAGGCTTTATACAATTATTCTTTTGCAAGTCCAATTATTTTTCTTAAGGAAGCCCACTTATTCTTTTTGAGCCTCAATTCATCTTAATTATTTTTCTGCAAATTAGCTTACCCTAAATCTGTCGTTATATTTCACAAATCTGTTTCCACAAAATCGGCACCCTCTAAAAATATGGAATAGAGTATAAACACGTCTTCCTCACCCTCACGTTCACACTTTTTGACACCACATTCATTCTGTTTCAAACAATTGAGAAAGATAGAGTGCAGAGAGAATCGAAATTGAGCGAGATAGAGTTTGAGAGAAAGAGAGAAAGAAGAGAGTGAAATGGAAGAGGGTGGCTGGCGCTCACCGGCGGTGGCGTTCCTTGACCGAACAGTGATGAAAAAGGAGACACAGAGGCGGCGCTGCATCTACCGGACAGCAGCGGCAGCGCTGAATGATCAGCAACGACGATGGATAGCGATGGCGGCATGGCTCCGAGCGGGTCAGAGCAGCGGCGTGAGTGGATACCGGCAACGGCGCTGAAGCCACCGTGATTTTCGACAGAGAGAGAAGGAGGAGATGAGGAGGATGATGGTGCAGGCATCGGGTGCGAACAACAGTGCTGCAATGCACCGTGACAGCAACGGCGCTGCGTTCTGTCCGAGGGAAGTGCAGCCTTACGTTCGACCGAGAGAGAGAAAGAGACGAGTTTGGAGGCAATGGCGACGGAGAGACCAGGCGGGTAGCGGCGCCGTGGAGAAGAGAGCTGCAGCATCAGCAACGGGCAGCAAAGGCTGACTGTGACGGCGATGGACTCACGGCTGGAACGCGATGACAGGGAGCGACCTCAGCAGCGACTGCAAGGTGATGACGGCAGACTGTGACAGCAGCAGCGAATTAGAGAGAGAAGTGACGAGATTGAGAATCGAAAGAGAGAAAAGAGGAATTGGAGAGAGTCGATTAGATGGAGAGAAAAGAGGAATTGGAGCTCTCTGATTTTGGGAGTTCACTGGTCACGTAAGATAAAAGAGAAAGTAAAGGATGGGCTGAATTAAATCTTGGGCTGTTCATGCACGTTTTTCAAGGATGGAGCAGGAGGATAAATAAGGTGTTCACCGAACAAGGTGGGCTTTCGAACTAAATATTTTCAAGAGCTTTAGTTTTAACATATCTTTTCGAGCATCATTTTATGTGACGAAGTGCCTGTGATTGCAATTATAATTTTATTCCGTGATGATGTGATATGTATGCTTGAAGTGAAAGTGATTGTGGTTTATTGCGAAGTATAGCTTTTTGAGTGGTTGTGAATTTCTCGATTTTGTTGATATGATGTGATGCTCGAACTTGAGAGAAAATGATTTGTGTTTCAAATACGGTTTATGAGAAAACCGGAGGTTGCAAAAGGGTATGTCATGCCATGTTTTTGTTTTGAGAAATGCCTATGTGTTGTTTAGCAAGGGAGTTGTCCCTACTAGACCTATTGAAATCGAATTCGGTTCTGACTAGGGAGTGAGTCCCTAGTTAGACTAGTGTACACCATTGGGGATCGTGAGCCGTCTTTCGGGTCGGCCGGTCCGGTGATCGAGTTTGCGACCACATTCTCATTTCACATGTTATTGAGGTTGATGTTGAGGTTTTTGAGATGTTGATGTTTAGGTTGTTGAGATGATGATGTTGACGATTGCTTAGTGGGGAGTGAGTCCCTACTATGAGTTTAATCGAATTCGGGTCCTAGAAAGGGTGTGTCCCTACTCGGACTAGTGTACACGATGAGGACTGTGAGTCATCGAATGGGTTGGCCGGTTTTCGTGCTCGTGGAAAGTGGGCACCTTACACGGTACCCTAAAGAACATATATGGCAGTTTCTTAAATAAGTCAAGGAGAAATGGTTGTGTTTTAATATGATGAGGAAAAGGATTTGAGGATGCGTTGAAAGTTTCTGCTTGAGATTTTTAGTGTCTCGGGCCTTTTCAAATTAAAACCTCGAGGTCACTCAATGGCGGCATGACATAACTGTTTTTACAAATTGTTTTGGCATTTGTTCACTGAGTACATCAAGTACTCAGCCCTGCATGTGTTTTCCATATGTGCAGGTTGAGCGGCGACGAGCGCGGTGGGTGTTGAGCATAAAAGTGAAGAATGTCTATCAAATGTTCAGAATATGTTGTGTCTTCATACATAGTATTATTCTATTCTCGAAATGCTTCCGCTGAATGTTGTTTCTTTTGAGTTCGTGTATTGCTGAGATAGTTTCATTTGGAGTTGTTGATTATTGAAACGATACTCTGATTTTATTCGACTTATTTCTATTATATCAAGCTTTGGTCGAGTTTTGTTGTTTTCCCCTTTCTTCCCCGCTTCTTTAACCCACCCCTAGTCGCGATCAACCGTGTTTTCTATCCTTAGAAAATGCGGGCGTGACAAGTTGATACGAGCATATCTCCTAAAATATTCCCCATATATTATTATTTAGTTAGTTATTGATCTACTATATCCTTTCATATTTATTAGGATTATTTTCTTGTTCTTTAAGTTAGGGTATCCACCATTATAAATAGTGGACATTGTTCTTCATTCGATCAATTAAGAAATATCAATTTATCTTATTTTCTGTTTATCGTATTTTAATTTCTTTGTTTGGTTTGATCGACGGACAAAGCTGCCGCGACTACCGTTTATCCCTAAATTTGACGCCGGATTGATCGTCGGGCAACAGCTCCCGCGACGTTCGACGCGAATTATCCGAGTTAAGGAACTTCATCCTTAACATAATCACTCCCCAAACTATACTTCTTTCCCAGAGCCACCCTAGAAATCACATCCCGCCAGTACTCTCCACATACCGTGCGAACGCCACATCCCGGTTGTTGTAGAACAGCCTGCTCGCGATGCTGAGTTGAGGCCTGTTTGAGAAGCTCAGGTTAGAAACTCCACCGAAAATATCTTGATATTTTCAGAAATAGGGTTAGGCTTGTATTATATAGATGAGATTTAGTGTTCCATAATTGATGTTTGATTTACCATTGCCAAATCTAAAATTAATAATTTTAAATTAAAATAAGAAATTGCATAAAGAAAAAACACCATCACTTAATTAAAATTACAAAAGAGGAGAAGTGTGCTGAATTTCTTCAATGAGACATGTTGGAGTTAGCCTAAACTCATTATTTACGAGGGTAAATGTGTTTTTTTTAATATTCTCGGAATTCATTTTTTGCCACTAACAACTCTTTGAGAAAAAATAAAAAATAATAATGAAATTAGAAGCATTAAAAATCACAAAGTACAAGGAAACAAATCAAAATTCAGCAACCATAAATACCACATGGCACGACTGAATTGGCCTTCATCATGTGGTTAGGTAAGGACGAAGGTAGGAATTTATACCGAGACAAACAAATATATTACATGGGAAAATTTAAGAGTTTATCAGGGACATTTTATAAAAAATAAGAATTATTAAATTGTATAATAAATGATTTATTCATATGTGAGGATATTGAATGGCGCCTACATGATAGATCCTTCCATGAAGTTAGGATCGCTCTACAGTTATCTATGTTGTCGACAAGCACGCCTGTAGCCTGCCTCACTCTTCAACAGCCGCATTGTTTGGCGCCGTTGTAATTACTCATCTTAGATATCATTATCTTATATTCTTGTGTGAATATGATGATGTTAGGATTGGTATACTGAAAAGCATATTTCGAGCATGTTGCACGGATAAAATTGCTTGTATACAATATATTCTATAATCCACTTTTAACCCAAAGTGAGAAGAAGTAATTTTATCGCATTGGTGTTTGTTTGTGCATTTATAAGACGTTTCTCAAACATTTAAATGTATAAGAAGCAAACAAGTCTAATTCTTCTGCATAGTGGACTGGTCGTGAACAATGTTCACAGAAGGTGACGCAGTCAGTCCATTGTAGAAGAGAAATAGAATTTCACATTTTTCTACCTATCGTGAAAGGTTGCAGTGTCAGTCCGCATGTTTCCTTACCTTAGGAAATAAACGACACTGGTGCGGTATAGCACTAAAGGATCTAACAGTTGAGATGAGTCTTTCTTGCTATTTACTGAAAGACGTGGTCTCGGTGATTGTTATTGCTTAATCATTGTTGACATAACATTGAGCATACGATATTGATTATGCACTACTTTGATTTATCAAATGGTTCGGATTTTTCGCAATCCAAGAATCTTGATATCTTGGGTAGTGGTGATCAATGTCTAGAGGTGCTAGTATTGTTATTGCAATGAATCGTGTGATGGGTGAGTCCAGTTTGATAATATCCTCAAGAGGTGTTCGAAAAAGGTTTTATTATTCAGAAACCCGGCCGGTTGGAATTCTTTCCAGAATAATAAATAAAGATTTTGAACTAGACAACTCTTGGAAAAAAGATATTAATTAATTAAAGTCAAATAGCAGACTTAAAATTAATTAATGAATATTTATATCTTAAACACGGGAAATAATAAATTAAAGAGGTAAAGCCCGGATTACTCGTAATTTGGGATTGGACGGGCAGTCAATATTATTTTACTGTAGTGGCTGATAATAATATTCTGTCGGACTTGTATTAAATTGGGGCTCAATTTAATTAGTAAAAGTCCAACAGATTTGTCCCAAGTCCAGCCTCCATGGATCCCTAATCTGGCCCATCATAACTCTATATAAAAGGAGATTAGAAAGGAGATTTACAGTGAATTAACTCATTAATTTTCGTGCTCCCCTCTAGGAGTGGACGAAAAATCAGTTTTTGACAAAACTGATATTATGTCTTCTTTCTAATCAAGCCCTTTTCGATTCTGACAAGCTTTGCCCACACAAAGGTAAGATTCTGAGTTCGGGATATAGATTAGAAGATTTGTGGTTGAGTACGAAGAACATCACGTGAAGAAGGCGCAAGCAATCGTCGATTCTTTGAAGAATCAGATCGGTAATTCTAAACCGTAGGAAATTCATGAATTAGGGTTTTAATTCCTTTTACATGAATTATTTGTGTTCTTGAATGCAATTTGATTGTTTAACTTGTAGATAATTAATCTAATAATCAGTCAAATAGATCTGTAGATTTGATTTATTTGTTTGTGGATGTCTTCCACTATGCAAGGGGCACCAATCCCCAGCAGATGACCCATATGTTTGGCTGGCCCCAAATTTTTGGGTATACGACCGTATAGTCAAATTTGGTCGTACAATTAATCTAATTTTATTTTCCAACTTGCACACCCGTTTTAGAAGATCAGGTCCTGGTTTTTCAAGATCTCAGCCGAGGAGGCGATAAGAACGGGGACTTTGCCAAAGTGGAGCAGCATGAAACTACAAAAAAATGCAGATTAGTGACAGAAATTACTGTCGCAGCGGAAATTCAGGAATTAGTGACGGATTAGCAACTGAAAAATGTTTGTCACTAATTCGTGAAAGAAGAGTCCGTCAGAATCTGCCATGGTTGCAGCCTTTGATTTCTGTCATGTAACTTTAGTGACGGAAATCCGTCACTAATTGTTTTTTACAGACAAGCTTATTATTGACGGAGCTGTCAGTAATTAATCTGTCACTAAATATGTTAATTGCCTAAATTTCGCTGACCTGTCACTAAATCGTGAGTTTTTTTTCTAGTGTGAGGAAACTGTGGCGGTGGGAGAGTGACTGGAGAGATCTGTGGGGGGTTAAGCCCAGCTGGCGGAGGTTTCCGATTAACGGGAGCTTTGGTGGAGACATAGGCAGGCGTTTCCGGGCCCCTGGAGAATGACTTCGGCGCCATTTTTGGAGGAAGAAGAGAAAGCGAGATGTGGTGCACAGCCAACAAATGTGAGAGGGAAATCATTTTAGGTTTGGAGAGACTAATGTGTGAGGAGAAGCAAATGGCAAAGGGTGTTTTGTAGATGCATTCGATTAGAAAGTCAAATGAAATTAATAATTTGATTAGAAAGTCGACTGCAAATATTTTGATATGTTTTATTTTTCATGAAACATATGTAATGCATGACCTATAAGGTGCACTAGCCCGATTCGTTCGTACAATTGTTGTTTCAAATGGTGTTCCATAATTGATGTTTCATTTTCCATGCTATGAAATTAATAATTTCAAACTAATATGTAATGCATGACCTATAAGGTGTATTGAACACAAAACAACATTTGGCTTCAAAACTTCATAAATCCGTAGTTGGATCACACATGTTGATCCGTAGTTGAACTTCATAAGTGCTACATGGCATGACTAGATTGGCCTTCATCATGTGGTCACGTAAGGACGAAGGCAGGAATTTATACCGAGACAAACAAAAATATTACATGGAAAAATTTAAGAGTTTAGGGAGGATATTTTATAAAAAAAGATATATTAAATGTTATAATAAATGATTTATTCATATGTGAGGATATTGAATGGCCCCTACATGCTAGATCCTTCCATGCAGTTACGATCGCTCTACAGTTAGCTAGGTGGTCACAAAGTACAAGGAAACAAATCAAAATTCAGCAACCATAAGTGCCGACTGAATTGGCCTTCGTCATGTGGTCGGGTAAGGACGAAGACAGGAATTTATACCGAGACAAAAAAAATATTACGTGGGAATAATGAGACTAATGTGACTTTAAAAAGGAATAATTTTCTACGTTTCGATAAAGAGTATGACCAAGATAATTAATTTTCAAGTAACACAGGAAAACTCAGAGCAATATCTTAACCATCAAATTCAATGACAACAACTTATCATCATTAATAATTCAGACGTTCAAAACATAATGGAGAAAAATAGTCATAATTCAACGGAAGCATTAAAGAGTAAGAATAACGCCATGTATGAAGACACGACGCCCCTCGGAGTTCAAAATAAATCCAACAAAAATTAAGGTTCGACTCAACACCATCCAAGCTCGTCGCCGCTTAACCTGCACATAAAGAAAACACATGCAAGGCTGGGTACTATAAAATACTCAATGGAATTATGCTGAAAATATTTTAATAGTTATGCCATCCATACCATAATGAACTCGAGTTTTTGTTGGTTTTCTGGATTACAAGATAAACACTAGTCGGGCGTAATACAACCTAAAAGCAAAAATAAAGAAAAGTAAACCGAAACATAACTACAAAGAAGAATTCGAAATAATAAACCATAAAATAGTGTAAGCTCAGTCGAGGAGACCTCTTTCCGCAAGACGAGATACGCCCCAGTAGTGCTCTCGGATTGGCGTGTCGTCCCTAAAGATAAAACGGCTCCATCAAAGAGAATGGAGGTGAAGGCAGACTGAATGGAGGTGAAGGCAGAGCTTCGACAGAACCGCTACCAACAAAGCTCTGACAAACTGAATGGAGGTGAAGGCAGAGCTTCGACAGAAGAACAATGCAAGAGAAGGAAAGAGCTTATTCTTTGTGTGCTTATGAATTGGTGTAGAATGCAAGAGATGCATGCCTATTTATAGGCCAAGTCCAATGCATGTAGAGGATTCAAGGTAGCCATTAAGGCTAATTGTAATGGTCGGCAGTTACGAACGTTACAAATCAATCATGGAGCATGAAAATAGATGGATGTACCTAGATCAATGTGCACGCATTCTGGACGACCTGATCAATGTGCACGCATTCTATGAAGCTTTCTCCGTATGCTCATTTGCCACATTGTTTTGTCTACGTGTCCAAAATAGATAAATTAATTAATTAATTTCATATCTCTATATATCATGACATATTTTAATATATTATTTCTTACTCACCGGGAATTGGCTTAGAGAAAGTGAATATACCACAATCATCTACTCGGAGCGTGGATCGATTATAAATTATTTAATTGTTTAAAAATTAAATTATTCGTCACTTTTGTATGACCCATCAAATTGCGTTAACCGGGCTACGATTCCAACTGTGTTTGCATTAAGAAAAAGAATATAATCGAGTATCACAAAATAATTGCATAGATCAAAACAATCTCCCCACTTTCTCAATTTAAATAGAAACACATATTACGTACGAATTACCAAATTTAGTTGCCTATTTACACTTGTTAATTCCTTTTTTCGTTTTAGGGTTCGCACGTCATATCAATATATATTAGAAAAACTGTATTTTGAGTACATAAAAGAGAGGGATCAAAGTAGGTAGGAGACGCCATAGAAAGGAACTTTTTCTACCAATTTCAATATAACTATTTTTCATATTCTACTAATACATCTCATTCATATTTTATTATTAAAAAATGTATGCAAAAACAATTATTTTTAGATATCTTTAAGTAATATTTTTTGTACAAAGATCAATCTCGTTGACTGGTATGCCGCATGTAGTTATTAGAATAACAAAAAATATTTCTTTGACACTCGCTCCCCCTATATATAGCATGGCCCAATCCATTTTAGGCCCATCTATAAAAAATGAAGTCCAATTAAATGAAAGAAAAGCCGAAAATCACAAACACAGTTTGTAACACGGAAGCCCAGTATCACATGAAGCTTTTCTCCAGCAAATCTGTAAGGCTCCACTTTTTGAACCCTAATTTTCGAACCCTGAAATTTTTATATTTAATGTTTTTAATGCAGCGAAGTCTGTGAATTAAATGATGGGTGGAATTATTATGTGAATTCTTTGGTGACCTTATTTTGATTTGGAGTTGAGATTTGGATTGACTGAGTCAATTCAATAACTCCGTTGAATATGTGACGTGGATTTGGAGTTGAGATTTGGATTGACTGAGTCAACTCCGTTGAATATGTGACGTGGCTATTTTGAATAGTTGATGCGGGGTGAAATTAATTGTTGGGATTTATTTTTCTAAGGGTGAGTGAAACTAAATAGGTTCATCACTATTTACCCTAGCCTTTTGAAATATTCGACCAACATCAATTGTTGAAGAGGAATTCTATTTTCTTCGATTTAATTAATTGCTCGGGATATTTATCCAAGTTAAATCCAAACCAAATTATTCTCTATCTTCTCTATATTTCGAAATCTCCTATGAATTAGGAGAATGAATTATTTTGTGGATATAATTGATTAATTGTTTAATTCTTTCCATGAATTTAAATTCAATATAATCCTAGCAAATCTTGCCATATCTAGGCAAATCTTTCCATATCTTATTAGGATTTGAATTTAATCCTTGTGGGAGAAGCATAAAAATCACCCCTCCCTATTTTAATGTTACGATTTATTATTTTTCTTCCATTCTATGGTATCTTTCTCTCCAATAAAATTCAAATTAAATCCTACACATTTTTAATAGGCAAAAATCACCTATTTCTACTCTCCCTCAACTTCACGCTATTTTTCTTTTCTTCGTCTAATCCCACAATATTTAATTATTTTATTTTGTGAAATCAAATCTTGGAGATATCTATATATAGGTGGCTAACCCTAACCCTAGCCCCCACACCTCACGCCTCTCTCCTTCTCTCCCTCTCTCCCTCACGCCCACTCTCTCTTCCACTCTCTCTCAATTTGCCTTACATTCATCTTCAAGAATTCTTCATCTATTGATAGAATTGAAGTTGAAAACTCAAGAATCGTTGAAAAACCCAAACTAGTATTTGTGCTACTTTTCGTTTTCATCAAGAAAAGGTACTTTTGATCCACCTTTTCATGTCTAACCAATTAGTTGGTAAATTTTGAAACCCTCATGCATATAGATCTAGCGAAAAGGGAATTGATTGATGAATATAAAGCATGTGTGTGTATGTGCGTGTGTGCGTGTGATGTGTGTGAGTGTGCGCACGTTTGGGGCATAACTATGGATTTATTTATAGATCTGGATTTGGAAGTATAAATATGTATGTGTGAAAGCACAATGAATAAATTGATATGGTGAGCATACCTTGGTTGTAAGGGTAGATAAAGCGAGTGAGTGGGGAAAGGAACGTTCAAGGCATGCATGATTTTTAGGTTGGTTGTTGAAACTGATTGTTGATATATGTGTTATCTAAAGGTGCTAACTCGCACGTAAAACGTGATACCAAGGGGAAGAAAATACTTCTTTTAAACAGGGACAATATCCTAAATATCTTATCGATGGAAGTGAAATTGTGTTTATCATACTGTGTTTTGAATTTTAACGTGACTATCTGATGTGGCTTTTGCCATTATTATTTAAATCGAATTTGGGTCCTCGTTGGGCCGCAAACCCTACTTGGATTAGTGTAAACCTATGCTGGACCGTGTGTCAGCGTACGGGTTGGCTGGTCTAGTGACTTGGCTTGTGGCCACATTCTAAGTCATGTATTAGCAGATATGGTAAACGTCTATGAAAAATTGGTTGCGCAATCGCGATTTTGAACAATGGAATATTTTGGTGCCTCGGGCCTTTCAAAAGCTAAAACCCCGATGGTTACCTGAAAGAGCATGATAAATATAAATATTTTTGATAACTTGTTTTCGACATGAGTCCACTGAGCAGCCCTGCATGTATTTTCCCTATGTGCATGTTGAGTGGCGACGAGCTTGGGATGGTGCTGAGTCGAACCTGAATTGTTGTTGGATTTTATTTTGGACTCTGAGGGTCGTCGTGTCTTCATACCCGGCGTCACCCTTACTCTTGGATGCTTCCGCTGAGATAATACTATTTTTCGCAATTATATTTTGAACCCCTTCTACTCTTGGATCATAAATTATGAAATAGTAACCGTTTGTCATTGGATTTAAGAAATTGCTATGATTTTCCCTCTGTTATTGGAATATTAAATATTTTGGTCAAACTCTTTATAGAAATATTTCACTTTCTTAAAGTCCTATTAGTTTCCTGAAGTGATAGGCCATTGATCCAATCACAAAAGCTTGAGCACTTGCTTTGGCAAATTATGAACAAAGAACAAAACAGAGGCGGTGAAGAACAAAAGGGTTTCACGAGAAAAGACCTTTTATTTCTAATTCTCTTGATTTTTGACTCTTTAATGGATCCTATAATATATAGAATCACAACCCTGCTTGATTCGACTCTACGATTCGGGAAAGAATCAAGAAGAAAACCCGAAAATATTATTATCACATTAAAATGGAAGGACCTAACAATCACGTGGAGTAGCTACAACAATCAAAGGACACTTTTTATGGGGTGTGACTCCACTAGATTCACTTACATCTGACTCCTTCATTTTCTTTCCATTAGGCAATCTAAAATTGAACTTGTTCACCAACTTGGCTAAGCCAAGCTCATCCACCAACAATTAAATGGGAGAAGAATAATGCCTTAGCAAAGGAATCCAACAAAAAGGCTATCGCAATAAATGCTTATCAAAGTTTCCAAAATAATTTCAACTGTTCCATATCCAAAATATTCCCATGAAATAAAAGAATTTAACCCAACCAATAGATCACAAGTTTTTATAATATAGCGGAAGTGACTAAGAGAGAAGTGAAGCTATGTATGGAGACACAACGACACTTAAAGTTTCAACAGATCATGTTATTATTTCCTACTCAACACCGTCGCCCGCTCGTCACCACTCAACCTGCACATAGGGAAAACACATGCAGGGCTGAGTACTATAATCATACTCAGTGGACTCATTGCCGAAAACAGTTTTATCACAAAAATAGTTATCATGCCATTTTCAAGTGTCCATCGGGGTTTTATCTTTAGAAAGGCCCGAGGCACCACAATATATAATCTTTATCAAATATCACGGTCGCGCAAACATTTTTCACATCGACGTTTACTATATCCTCATTCTACATGACAAGGAATGCGGCCGCAATCCAGGTCACTAGACCGGCCGACCCGTACGCCAGCACTCGGTCTAACATTGGTGTACACTAACCCAAGTAGAGTTTGCGGCTCTACAAGGATCCGAATTCGATTAAATCAATAGTGGCATAGCCACGAGGGATAGGCACGACAAAACAAATCAAGGCATGATAACACATATCTCATTCTCATCAATATCAGTTTAGGACAATGTCCTTATTTTAAAAGAAAGCCCACCTCGTCGGCTTAGCTCGAAAGTATTCTCTTATCCTCGTTTATCACGCTGAGAGCGCGAAGTATCACCTTTAAATTAGGCGTATCATAAATCAGTTTTGAACATTGATTTCAAATCATGCATGTTCTCACGTTTCCCTTTTTCCCATCGATAAATCTTTAATATCATCATCCAAAATCAAGGTACGATTAGCATATCATTTTTATTCGAATAACAACTCCAAATTCACCATTAAATCGTGTCGCGCATGAGTGCTCTACACACACACAACACACGCACACGAACACACACATGTGCACGCCTTCCGAGGCATGCACGCGCACACACACACTCGGTCACACACACACACTTATCACATGCATCCCAAGTTCATCAATTTAATTCCCCTTCACTCAATCTAAATGCATGTGGACTCAAGAACACCGATTAATCGGTAGAAGAAAAGAAGATCAAAATTGAAGTACCTTTTCCAAAGAACGAATGGTAGAAACAAGTTATAGCCTTGATTCTTCAATAAACTCTTGAATTTCAACTTGGATTCTTCTCAATTGATGAAGAAATCTTGAAGAAAGTAGAAGAAATTTTTGGAGAGAGTGGGAGAGAGAGGTTTCGAAATTTTGGGAGTGGGGGAGGCGTGATTTGTGTTGCTAGGGTTTAGGATCTCTCATGTATTTATAGAGTGCAAGATATAATCCAATAATTAAATAAATAAAGATTTGGAAAGATTTGTTGGTGTAACTGGCGTTAAAACCGTTGAGAAAAGGGAGGATTTCGAATTTCTTAGGCTATTTAATTAGCCTATGATTTAATTTGGATATTTCACGGAGTAGAATAATATATCACGGAGCAGAATAAAATAATAAAATCCTCCCCAAATAATAGTAGTAGGCGATTTTTATGCCTCTCCCACAAGGAATTTAAATTCAAATCCTAATTTAATTTGGATATGGCAATATCTTCTTAGATATGACAAGATATGGTAAGATATTCGAGCATATTTACATTTATTCATGAAAGAGAATAAATAAGGGATCAAATAATATAATAAACAATTCCTTTTTCCTTATTATATGAGAGTTTCGAAAATCTCATGATAATCAAAGGTGGAGTTTTCGAAAATTCCAAGGTGGAATTAAAGTATAATTGGAATTTGGATTTAATTCGGATAATTATCCCAAACAAATAATTAAATCTAAGAAAAATATGATTCCTTCTCCAATAATAGTGATGGTCGAATATTTCAAATAATTGGGTAGGATATTTATGAAAATCCTATTTAATCTCACTCAACCCTTGGGAAAATAATTCACCACAATTATATTACTCCGCATCAAATATTCACATATTCGAATTTCACTTCCACTTCACATTTTCCACGACTTTGACCATTCCGCGGCCATGTCATATTTTCCACATCTTTGACTTTTCAACGCCATGTCATATTATCAACAAGTTGACTATTCAACTCAATCTCAACTCTCATACGCAATTAGGTCACAAAGACATTATGTAATTAATCACTCATCAATTAATCCACATATCATAGCATTTAAGGCATTTAATGCAAAAATTTTATAACCCGAAAATTAGGGTTTGAAAAAGTGGGGCGTTACATTCCACCACCCTTAAAAGAAATTTCGTCCCGAAATTTGGTACCTCATGGAAAAAGTTCCGGGTACAGTTCCATCATCTTGTCTTCAAGCTCCCACGTGGCTTCTTCATATTCGTGGTTCCTCCATAGTACTTTCACGCTAGCGATGGATTTATTTCTCAAATTCTGAACCTTTCGGTCTAAGATCATTTGGGGTCTCTCTTCGTAGCTCAAGTCGGAATTCAACGCGACTTCTTCGTAGTGAATCACGTGCTTTGGATTGAACACATATTTTCGCAACTGCGATACGTGAAAGACGTTGTGCACGTTTCCAAGACTTGGCGGTAGCGCCAATCGATAGGCTACGGGTCCTATTCCTTCTAGAATTTCGTAAGGCCCGATAAAACGTGGTTTCAATTTTCCTTTAACACCAAAACGTGTTATCCCTTTCGACGGGGACACTTTCAGAAAAACCTTATCACCGGCTTGAAATTGTAAGTCGGACGTCAGCGTATGACTTTTGTCTGTCCTGGGCTTCTTTTATTCTCACACGAATTTGTCGAACGACTTCAACCATCTCTTCGACCGCATCGGGTCCTAGCACCCGTCGCTCTCCAACTTCATCCCAGTAGAGCGGCAATCTACATTTTCTTCCGTATAAGGCTTCATATGGCGCCATGTTGATTGTTGCTTGGAAGCTGTTATTGTAAGCAAATTCAATTAGCGGTAGTACGGTCTCCCAACTTCCACCGCGGTCGAGTATCACAGCTCTCAACATATCCTCGAGGGTTTGGATCGTCCTCTCGGATTGCCCATCGGATTGCGGGTGAAAGGCCGTGCTAAAATTCAATCGTGTTCCAAGCTCGCGCTGTAGACTAATCCAAAATTTCGATGTGAACTTCGGGTCACCATCGGACGTAATTTTCATTTAGGGTCTTTGGCAAGGCCATCATAAAATCCATAGCGATGTGCTTCCATTTCCACTCGGGTATCTCCAATGGTTGTAATTTTCCATGTGGTCATTGATGTAATGCCTTCACCTGTTGGCAGGCTAAGCAACGTTCCACAAATGGCGCGATATCCCTCTTCATGCCGTTCCACCAAAAGGACTTTTTCAAGTCTTGGTACATCTTCGTGCTTCCAGGGTGGGCAGTGTATGGAGTTTCATGAGCTTCGCTCATGATCTCGTTCTTAAGTTCCTCGTTGTTTGGTACGCACAACCTTCCTTCAAAGGTGAGGGCGTTGTCGGACTCCTCACTAAATTTTCCGGATTCACCGGTTCTCACTTCAATTCGGATTTCCTCTAGTTCCGCATCCATCCGTTGCGCTGCAACGATTCTCGTTTTCAGATCTGGTTTAACCACCAAAGTGGCAATTCGCCCTTCCACTGTTTCGGGTGCTCTTATCACTTCTAATTGCATTTTGCTAAATTCTCGTATCAAGCTCTCCTCTTCCGTCAGAAAAGTAGCTATTTGCGAATGATCTCTACGGCTCAAAGCATTTGCCACCACATTTGCTTTGCCGGGGTGGTAGTTGATGCCACAATCGTAGTCCTTCACTAGTTCGAGCGCATATTAAAGTCTCTCTTCGAAGAAATACTTTGTCGCATATTCCGTAGAGAAGCCTCCAAATCTTTAGGGCATGTCTCTGCTCGAAGAAATACTTTAAGCTCTAGTGGTCCATAAAGATTTCACATCTAACTCCGTAGAGATGATGCCTCCAAATCTTTAGGGCATGTACCACTGCTGCTAACTTCAAATCGTGTGTTGGGTAGTTCAACTCGTGTGGTCTTAATTGTCGTGATGCGTAGGCGATCACTTTGTTATTTTGCATCAACACACATCCTAGTCCAACCTTCGAAGCATCGGTGTAGACTAGATAGTTCGCTCCAAACTCGGGCACAGCTAACACTAGCGCGGTTGTCAACTTCTCCTTCAACAGTTGAAAGCTTGTTTCACACTCAAGGGTCCAATTCACCTTGACTCCCTTCTTAAGTTGTTGCGTCATTGGTCTCGCTATCTTGGAGAATCCTTCTATGAATCTTCGGTAGTATCCTGCCAATCCTAGGAAACTCCGAATTTCATTTGGTGTTGAAGGCGACTTCCATTGTTGTACCGTCTCAACCTTGGCGGGGTCCACTCGGATTCCTTCAAGCCGACACAATGTGTCCTAGAAAGTTCACTTCCTTCAGCCAGAATTCACACTTGCTGAATTTGGCGTACAACTTCTCGGTCCTCAACGTCTCCAACGTGATTCATAGGTGCTCCTCATGCTCCTTCTCGTTCTTTGAGTAGACTAGCACGTCATCTATGAAGACTAAAACGAATTTATCCAAGTACGGATGGAATATTCGATTCATCAAGTCCATGAACACCGCTGGGGCATTCGTTAGGCCGAACGGCATCACAACGAACTCGTAGTGTCCATATCTCGTGCGAAACGCAGTCTTGGGTATATCCTCCCTTCGAACTCAGTAGCTGGTGATATCCGGACCTCAAGTCCATCTTTGAAAACACGCCTGCTCCTCGAAGTTGATCGAACAAGTCATCTATCCTCGGTAGTGGATACTTGTTCTTTAGGGTCAATTTGTTCAACTCCCCATAGTCGATACACATTCTCATCGACCCGTCCTTCTTCTTCACGAAAAGTACTGGTGCGCCCCGTGGCGAAACGCTAGGCCTAATGAAACCTAGGTCCATGAGTTCCTGGAGTTGTATCTTTAATTTCTCCAACTCTTTTGGCGCCATTCTATATGGTGCCTTTGAGACGGGTGCGGCTTCCGGTTCAAGGTCAATCGTGAGCTCCAATTGTCGATCTAGCGGTGGTCCAGGTAACACTTCTGGAAAAACATCTGGGAATTCTTTCACGACAGCGACATCTTCCATCTTCTTCTCGTCCTTCTCCTCTCCATGGAGGTAGACCAGATAGGCAGTTCGCCCATTTTTCATCATTGTGGTCGCCTGCAGCGCGGATATGATGGCGGTTCGCCGATTCATCGAGATTCTGTGGTATATGGTGGGTTCGCTTCCCGGAGCTTGTAGAGATATCTGCCTCTCCTTACAACGAATCGTCGCAAAGTTCGTTGTCAGCCAGTCCATTCCCAAGATTATATCAATATCCTCCATTTTTATGACTCGCAAGTCGTGAGCAACTATCTTAAGTTCTCCCATAACAATTTCAACGTTCGAGCACATTCTAGATATTTCTATCATTCCTCCTACTAGTGAGTACACCATCATTCTATGTTCAGATTCGCTAGTAGGCAAGCTCAAAGTGTGCACACATAATTCAGATATAAACGAGTGCGACGCACCCGTGTCAAACAACACAACAACGGGGGTATCGAGAATTTCGCCCATACCTGTCAAAGTTTCCTTTCCCACGATCCTCTTGCTCTTTCTTCGGCTTCTTCTGTTCCAGCGCGAACGCTCTAGCTTAGGGAGGAAGTCTGGGGCGGTGAGGTTGTTGTTGCCGCGACGATGAGTCGCGATTTCCTCCCGATTCATTCGGTGGTGCCCTCGCTTGTTGACAGGATCCCTGATCGTTCTGTCTCGATCCCGATCCTACCTTGTTATTTGGACACTCCCTAGAGAAGTGACTGTTTCCTCCACAAGTGTAGCACTTGATCACGTTCTGGTACCGGCATTCTCCGAAATGGTACTTAGAGCACACATTGCATTGTGGTGCCCTAGGTCGATAGTCTCCTCTCTGGCTAGACAAACGTATGCTGCCCTCCTCCGTGCTGGGATCGATGCTGGCTCGACTGGTGCCGTTTTCCATCGTGTGAAGTTCTAGGCTCATCCCACTTCCGTTTCTCTCTGGAGTAGTGCGGTGGGGGCAAAGACGAGGTAGTGTTCTCCTTAGCTTTCTCCTTAGGCATTGCTGCCTCAATATCTAGCGCAAGTGCTAATGCTTCGGTGTAGGGGAGTCTCCCTCGGCTGGCCAATGACATTCTTATCTCGGGCTTAGTCCCTCACGGAACTTGTCAGATAGCTTCTCGTCGGTGTCGACTTGATCGGGGGCATACCGGGTCATGCTGTTGAGCGCTCGATCGTACTCGGTCACCGTCATGCGTCCTTGAGTTAGATTGTGGAACTCCGATGCCTTTTCTTTTCGATAGGTCTTCGGCACATACTTGTTGTATATTTCCATTTTGAAACCTTCCCACGTCATCGCCTCTACTTGGTTTCGTGGCATAGTCTTCGTTCTAGTATCCCACCAAAAGTCAGCTGCCTCAGTCAGTTGATGGGTCACACAACTCATGCGTTCTCTATCGTTGCATCTCAAAATCGCGAAGATGCGCTCTATTGCCCGGATCCAAGATTCAGCCTTGGCCGGTTCTCCCAATCCGTCAAACAAAGGTGGCTTTTGCTCCAAAAATAGCTTCACGATTTCTCGATCGACCGGAGGCGGCGGAGGCGGAGGAGGTGGAGGATGCGGAATGGGTTGTGACACGCTGTCCTCTTCCTCCGGTTGAGGAGTTTGTTCTTGGTGGCGTCTTGGCGGCATTCTGATTTATCAACACACAATATTCCCATGATTCTAACAATAGTCACGTGGTATAGTTGAATGACAAGGTTCATGGGTCAATTGTTTTAGAATATATGGCCAAGCACAAGATATCAAAAGTTCGTCACGTAGACGGATTGCAAAGAGTAGTGTCAACCAAGATTGTTACCAAAAATCGGTTGCGTCAAGGTTATCAAAAGATCAATGTTCCATATCATCAAGATAATTGCACTTAAGAAGTAGTCGTACAATTTAAGTGGCGAGTACAGGGCGCCATAAGGTATTCAAAAAATGGTGGTGAGGTAAGTGGCGTGATGTGATGGCGTGATAACATAGTGATAGATAATTTACACCATGTATAAAAGGCAATCTATTGCATCAAAAATAATATCTCCCCATGGCATATTAATCAAAAACGTTGCCTCATAGAGGTCTTAGTATCAAAATGCAGAAAAAACAAAAGAGATACTTGTTACCTCATTCGTCGTGGTTGAGCGGAGACGAGTCGCGGTGTTGAGCCTTCGACGATTATCAATTAGTCAATTTACACAAATTTCAGATTTTTACTTCAACAAGACTCTTGGGTCCAGAGCGGAAAGAACTGAGGCTCTGATACCAACTGTAACGACCCGCCATTCTAGAGTACAATAATAATGGCGATCGCTATCTAGGAAGACTTAAATGCAACAAAGATCATAGGCTAGGGTTTCATTTAGGGTGAGCGGAGACGAGTAGCGGTGTTGAGCCTTCGACGATTATCAATTAGTCAATTTACACAAATTTCAGATTTTTACTTCAACAAGACTCTTGGGTCCAGAGCGGAAAGAACTGAGGCTCTGATACCAACTGTAACGACCCGCCATTCTAGGGTACAATAATAATGGCGATCGCTATCTAGGAAGACTTAAATGCAACAAAGATCATAGGCTAGGATTTCATTTAAAGGTAATTTACCAGAGCATTTAATGAATAATTAAATGGGAGAAGAATAATGCCTTAGCAAAGGAATCCAACAAAAAGGCTATCGCAATAAATGCTTATCAAAGTTTCCAAAATAATTTCAACTGTTCCATATCCAAAATATTCCCATGAAATAAAAGAATTTAACCCAACCAATAGATCACAAGTTTTTATAATATAGCGGAAGTGACTAAGAGAGAAGTGAAGCTATGTATGGAGACACAACGACACTTAAAGTTTCAACAGATCATGTTATTATTTCCTACTCAACATCGTCGCCCGCTCGTCACCACTCAACCTGCACATAGGGAAAACACATGCAGGGCTGAGTACTATAATCATACTCAGTGGACTCATTGCCGAAAACAGTTTTATCACAAAAATAGTTATCATGCCATTTTCAAGTGTCCATCGGGGTTTTATCTTTAGAAAGGCCCGAGGCACCACAATATATAATCTTTATCAAATATCACGGTCGCGCAAACATTTTTCACATCGACGTTTACTATATCCTCATTCTACATGACAAGGAATGCGGCCGCAATCCAGGTCACTAGACCGGCCGACCCGTACGCCAGCACTCGGTCTAACATTGGTGTACACTAACCCAAGTAGAGTTTGCGGCTCTACAAGGATCCGAATTCGATTAAATCAATAGTGGCATAGCCACGAGGGATAGGCACGACAAAACAAATCAAGGCATGATAACACATATCTCATTCTCATCAATATCAGTTTAGGACAATGTCCTTATTTTAAAAGAAAGCCCACCTCGTCGGCTTAGCTCGAAAGTATTCTCTTCTCCTCGTTTATCACGCTGAGAGCGCGAAGTATCACCTTTAAATTAGGCGTATCATAAATCAGTTTCGAACATTGATTTCAAATCATGCATGTTCCCACGTTTCCCTTTTTCCCATCAATAAATCTTTAATATCATCATCCAAAATCAAGGTACGATTAGCATATCACTTTTATTCGAATAACAACTCCAAATTCACCATTAAATCGTGTCGCGCATGAGTGTTCTACACACACACAACACACGCACACGAACACACACATGTGCACGCCTTCCGAGGCGTGCACGCGCACACACACACTCGGTCACACACACACACTTATCACATGCATCCCAAGTTCATCAATTTAATTCCCCTTCACTCAATCTAAATGCATGTGGACTCAAGAACACCGATTAATCGGTAGAAGAAGAGAAGATCAAAATTAAAGTACCTTTTCCAAAGAACGAATTTTAGAAACAAGTTATAGCCTTGATTCTTCAATAAACTCTTGAATTTCAACTTGGATTCTTCTCAATTGATGAAGAAATCTTGAAGAAAGTAGAAGAAATTTTTGGAGAGAGTGGGAGAGAGAGGTTTCGAAATTTTGGGAGTGGGGGAGGCGTGATTTGTGTTGCTAGGGTTTAGGATCTCTCATGTATTTATAGGGTGCAAGATATAATCCAATAATTAAATAAATAAAGATTTGGAAAGATTAGTTGGTGTAACTGGCGTTAAAACCATTGAGAAAAGGGAGGATTTCGAATTTCTTAGGCTATTTAATTAGCCTATGATTTAATTTGGATATTTCACGGAGTAGAATAATATATTACGGAGCAGAATAAAATAATAAAATCCTCCCCAAATAATAGTAGTAGGCGATTTTTATGCCTCTCCCACAAGGAATTTAAATTCAAATCCTAATTTATTTAGGTTATGGCAATATCTTCTTAGATATGGCAAGATATGGTAAGATATTCAAGCATATTTACATTTATTAATGGAATAGAATAAATAAGGGATCAAATAATATAATAAACAATTCTTTTTTCCCTATTATATGAGATTTTCGAAAATCTCATGATAATCAAAGGTGGAGTTTTTGAAAATTCCAAGGTGGAATTAAAGTATAATTGGACTTTGGATTTAATTCGGATAATTATCCCAAACAAATAATTAAATCCAAGAAAAATATGATTCCTTCTCCAATAATAGTGATGGTCGAATATTTCAAATAATTGGGTAGGATATTTATGAAAATCCTATTTAATCTCACTCAACCCTTGGGAAAATAATGTAATACCCGCACCATTAGTTTGCTTTCGATATATTAATGTGGAACTAGAAATGTAACGTCCTCTCTTTTCGTGAAGTTTTAGTGGAACTCGAGCCTTTAATGAAACTTAATCTTTTTAGTTGCGAAGTAAAAACTAAAGAAGTAAGTGAGCGAGTTAAAACAGATTAAAGATACGCTTCGGAAAAATAAAGTGTTTCGAATGGTATTTCGTGTTCAATAAAATGAACAACTAATAAAATAGATTACATGGATCAAAGTCCTCTATGAAAGAAAACAAAGAAAGGAAAATAAACTTTGGAGTGCACTTCGGGCCTTTTCTCCAGGCCCAATTTAGGGCCCGTTTCGGGCAGCCCGTCGGCCCAGACCACGAACCCAGGCCCGCTCGCGGTGCAGCCAGGTAGTAGCCGAGATTTCACTCTCACCTGCAAGATAAAAACAAGTTTTAATGGCTAAGGAACAAGAGTAATTAAGGGACTACTATTAGAAGGGAAGAAACAACCTTTCTTTTGCTATGGAGGACCAAAGACTTACCAAAAGGGGAAAAGTCAAGCCTGCAAATCCTCCACCCTAATGCAGCACCTGTTTCTCACCAGCCACAAGCAAACAATGTGAGTTATGAACCAAAGTACTATGAGAGCATGTGAGAACAAGTTAAATTAATTAGTCAAACTCTAGTACTCCAAGTAGCACCAAAATGTGTCAAGTAAAAGGCTGCTTTGGGGATCAAGAACAAGAGATATGCTGGGCAATAAACCAAACAAGGTCAGCCTCATTAACTCCCCTAAGGTACACAAAATCAGCCCAAGCCGAACAACCTCTTGCTCTCCCTACATATACAAACAAGAGGCCAATTCAAATCTTGGTCAGAATCAAGCAGTTCCAGATTTTTGCAGCTAACAAATTCTTGACCCAACTTTTCGCCCCATAAATATGTGTGTCTCCACTTAGCCTCATTTCTTCACCCCAAACACTTCAATCAGAATTTGTGAGTGAAAATAGCAAGTTGGAAAGTGAGATAGTTTGAGTGTTAAGAGCAGGGGATCAATAGAAAGCAGTAGCTACTTCCAAGAGGTAATACACTTCCATCTAGCGCTGCGTCGCGGCAAGAAAGAGGGAGGCGCTGCCTTTCGGCTCTCCGGTCTAGGAATTCTAGATTTGAGAAAGAATTCGCCGGAGAAGAGCGGTCGACGGCGGAGAGATGGGATGTGTAGAGTTTTGAGTTTTGATTTAGAGAATCAATTTTTGGGGTTTTCGTTCTTGAAAGAGAGTGAGACCGAGGGTTTTTGGGGGGAGGACATCAGATTCTCCGGCGGCGCAAGGGAGGCGCCGACCGGAGCATCTAGCGGCGGGCGACGAGGAGGCGCCGCCACACTTCTCTCCGCTTAGGGTTTCGGTTGGGAGAATGAGGGAGAAAGAGGGAGAGGTCGATGGGTTATGGTTAGATTTGGGCCTCTCCTTATTTCTTTTGTTTTGGGCCTCATATTAGTTAATGAGATGGGCTAGTGGTGTAAGCATTTTTTTGGGCCACTAATTAGATTAAAGTAGGTGTGAGGAATCTAATTAAGTCTTGGACTCTCCTATTTTATGGATTAAATAATAGTCCGCTAATTAATTCTACGAAGATAAGTCTAATTTTTTTCGGAAAGTAGCAAGAGTGCTCAAATGATTAATTTTAAGAAATTACAATACGCTAACGATAAATAGACCTCGAGCCAAATTTTTAGTACTTAAATGAATGGCTTAGGAGGTAACACCCTCAAGTTAAGCGAATAATTTTTCCCAATTTAATTAAATCTACTGATTTAATTAATATTCAAGAATTCTAGAACTCTTCTAGAAAATTTAGAGGAAGAATAAAATGATCACGCACTTAGGATGCATTCATGTTTAAGCTTAATGGATATCTCAAAATCTAATTAAGTATCATTTTATTTCCTAAAGGGACGTCTTCGAACGTCATCTAAGACCAAGTTAAGGAAATTTCGGAAGGAGCTTTAGCTTTTGAGGTGGGCATTCTTTCAAAACGTGATTTCAGTATGAAAATGTGAATCTTTGCTCAAGTATGTTGTCATGCCATGTTTTGTTTTATGATTACCTATCTGCTTGGCTATGCCAATTTAGTTAAATCGAATTCGGGTCCCAGTAGGGCCGCAAACCCTACTCGGACTAGTGTACACATGAGGGGACCGTGAGCTAACAAAGGAGTTGGCCGGTCCAGTGACCGTCGTGGAATGTGGCCACATTCCCGGTTCACATCAGTTTCAGATATGGTATATCTATGTTTTGTGATTGCGCAATCAAATCTTTACTCAAGGAAAAGTATTTTAGTGACTCGGGTCTTTTAAGTAAAACCCCGTGATCACTCAACTGTGGCATTGACAATTAAAGATAGAACCATTTTTGGCAATGTGCCCACTGAGTATATCAAATACTCAGCCCTGCATGTTATTTTCAAATGTGCAGGTTGAACGTGGACGAGCAGGCGAAGGTGTTGGGAATGATCCTTAAATAAGTAGATAGGTAGCCCAAGGTAGCATGTCTTCATACGTGCTATTTTGTCTTGGACTCTTCCGCTGCAAATCTAGAATTTTGTGCTAGAAAGCTATGAACTTAGTCTTGATACTCTGAACACGTTTTGACTATGTACCCATATGCCTTTGATACTATTGATTTAAGTGATTTCATCCTTTTTATTGTTGTTCCTTGATTACTGAGAATTGTTTAGTCGCGAAATAGCTACGCTCACTAGCACTAGGGAGTTGTGGTCGTGACAAATAATTCACCACAATGATATTACTCCGCATCAAATATTCACATATTCGAATTTCACTTCCACTTCACATTTTCCACGACTTTGACCATTCCGCGGCCATGTCATATTTTCCACATCTTTGACTTTTCAACGCCACGTCATATTATCAACAAGTTGACTATTCAACTCAATCTCAACTCTCATACGCAATTAGGTCACAAAGACATTATGTAATTAATCACTCATCAATTAATCCACATATCATAGCATTTAAGGCATTTAATGCAAAAATTTTATAAACCAAAAATTAGGGTTTGAAAAAGTGGGGTGCACCCTAAAACTAATAGGTGATAGGATGAAAGGTCCATAAAACTTATATATAGATTTCCGTTCTTTATGAATACCTATGTGAGATAGTTATATATGTATAGGAATGTGATCAAATGAAAACTCTAAGTATTGTACAAACTCAAAACTATGATCTGGACCATTGAAAAATGTCAACAGATAAAAAAAACATCAACAGGAAAATGTGAACAGAATTTCAACGGTAGTCAAAGATTGATGTTGTGTTGATATTGTGTTGATTATGTGTTGACATTAAAATCTTGAAATTTTACAATGTGTTGATATTGTATTAAAACTGTGTTGAGGTGTTTTGAGTTTGTACAATATATAATTTTGCATTTTATCACTACACAAATATGTAGTTTCAATTGCCAATAATATCAACAACTTAGAATAAAAAGAAAGCATATCTAAGTTGATGACAACTTATCTTAATATTTTGCTTTTATAAGACGCTTCCATTGACATTCCTTAATTTTAGTAGGAACACTGACCGTGAAGAAGGTTTAAAGCATGGTAATTACCGACTTTAAATTTATTTAAAATTATCATTAGCCATTTTTTATAGTTTTAATTTGAATATCTATTTTCTCTAGAGTACATAGATAGCATGTTAATTAATTTACATCATTAGTTTAAGTTAATATACTCCCTACGTGTGTGAAATATTTTCCACTTTGTCTTTTTCCATTTTTAATAAATAGACCTCATTTTCTACTAACTTGTAACACTCATATGCTATTATAAAACTAATATATAAATGTAAGATCCATATTCCACTCATTTTCTTCATATTTCTTAAAAATCTGCGCAAAATCAAATGTGAACACCATTTCGTGGATGAGAGGGGTATAAGTCATTGCTCTACGTTCCCCTTCGGTTCAGACAAATCTAAAAGATTAATATTCATTATTTTAATAATTTTGTATGTATATTATCTAGAGCTCTAAGTCAAAGATTATAAATGCTGTTAAAGAGCTAAATAAATATAGAGCTGAGAGAGGCCCCAAATCGGGGTACTATGTATATCGGTACCGTATAAGGAATTGAATGACGAATTCATAATTATAATATCAAAAATTCAAATTTCAATAACATCTCTAATTTAATTGATTGGACCTGTTGGAAGATTGAAAGAAGATCACGCCATATCCTGAGGAAGATATGCGAGATTATATCTTACCTAAGTTGGGTCGTGTCATTGCCATTAATTTATCCTGCAAAGAATATGGAGAGAGAGAGAGAGGTGATGGCCACACGTAGTAAAGATGATGAGTTGTTGATTATGTGCTTGTTTATGTTATTTAATGTTGCTACTTCTCTTCTCTATTGTCGGCGGATTTGCAAGGCTGAAGTGTTATGTTTCAAATATGTGTTGCACTTGTAGAAATATTTGGACTTCAATTATTAGTACTACTACTATTTATGCACGTAGGTTTTTGATGTAAGATCATTATGACATTGGATTTTTGTTATTCAAATTTAGCATTTTATTTGAATTAGTTGTTAATATAAATTTTGTTGGATGGTTAATAGCAATTTAATATGATTTTTTTACATTGAAAGTGGAAACGTAATTATGTATTTACTAAATATGTAAATATAAAAATTTGAAGGACTAAATGTAATTTATAAAAATTTATAGGATGAAAATACAAATTACAACAATTTGTAGGTCAAAAGTATAAATCAAATAAATATAGGTGGGAAGTTGTAATAATATATATTTGTGGGGTTTATTTGTAAATTTTCGTTAATTTATATAGTGCAGTTTAAAAGAATACTTTATGACACTATACATTGTGATGACAAGAGTTTTTGCTTGACACATTTTGAGTGTAAGAAAGAAAGATTTATCTTCGCACTTTGCTTGTTATCACATTTTTTTCCTCACACGTGCAATAAGTGCCATTAAGATAATAGTTTTCTAGTTGCATTTATACATGTCATAATATGTGAATTTTCTAGTAGTGTCAGCTGATGAGGCAACGTAACATAAACACTGGAGGGAAGTCATGTTCACTGAAATGAAGACACTAATAAAGAATAACACTTGGGTAAAAGGAAAACAACCTGAAGGAGTGAATACCGTTGGGTGTAGATGGGTGTTCACGATCAAGAGAAGGCCAGATGGTACAATAGACAGATATAAGGATCGTCTTATGGCAAAGAGATATACTCAGACATACGGCATAGATTATTCTGAGACTTTTTCCCGAGTGGCCAAAATCAATACTGTAAAAGTACTATTCTCGATTGCTGGCAACAAGGACTGGCCGCTACACCAGTTTGATGTGACCAATGCCTTCCTACACGGAGAACTCCCAAAACCAGTATTAATGGAACCCCTGCCTGGATTTGCTGGTGAATTTCGAGATGGAGAAGTGTGTCATTTAAAGAGGACACTGTATGGCTTGAAACAATCTCCGCGAGCATGGTTTGGGAGATTTACAGAAATGATGAAGAAGTACGAATACAAGCTGAGTAATTCCGACCATACTCTCTTTCTCAAGAAAAAGAACGGTAAGATCACGTGTCTTATTATATATGTAGATGACATGATCATTTTTGGAGATGATGAGGAAGAAATAGCTGAGCCGAGGAAGAACTTGTTTAAAGAGTTCGATATGAAAGACTTGGGACTTCTTAAATACTTCTTAGGAATAGAAGTGCTACGGTCGAAGAAAGGAATCTTCATTAACCAGAGGAAGTATATACTGGATCTATTGGCTGAAATCGGGATGCTTGATTGCAAACCAGTAGATACACCAATGGTCCAAAATCATGGATTGCAGATGAAGAAGGAAGCTAAGCATGCAGATCGAAGGAGATATCAAAGATTAGTTGGGAAGTTGATTTACTTGTCCCACACGAGACCAAATATTTCCTATGCAGTGGGAGTAGTAAGTCAGTTTATGCATGCACCTCAGAAGAGCACTGGGAGGCAGTTTTGAGAATAGTTCGATACCTGAAGGGCACGGCTGAACATGGGCTTCTGTTTGAGAAACACGGACTCATGGAAATACAGATGTTGACTTGGCAGGAAACCCAAATGACCGGAAATCGACTGCGGGGTACTTAACCTTTGTGGGAGGCAACCTCGTGACATGGAAAAGTATGAAACAGAAGGTGGTAGCACTATCTAGTGTAGAAACAGAGTTTCGGGGAATTAAGAGTGGACTAACGGAGATATTGTGGCTAAGAAGACTTATGACAGAGTTAGATCTTTATTCTGCACAACCGTGTAGACTATTCTGCGATAACAAGGCGGCAATCAGTATCTCTGAAAATTAACATGATCGGACCAAACACGTGGAGGTTGATAGACACTTCATAAAGGAGAATATTGAAGCAAAGATAGTTGAGATGTCGTATGTCAAGTCCGAGGATTAGTTGGCTGACATTCTGACAAAGGCTGTGAACTCGAAATCATTTCGAGAAGTATTGTGCAAGTTAAGTATTGGATACCCTGTTAGTTAACTTAAGGGGGAGTGTTGGAAGATTGAAAGAAGATCACGCCATATCCTGAGGAAGATATGCGAGATTATATCTTACCAATCGTAGGAGATATGAATAAATGTAATTAATATAAATTAGGTTTTCCTTGCATAGTATTTCCCAGTCCTATATAATAGTGTACAATGTATGATGAACATATCTCTCTTAATAGGACAATATGAAATAAACGTAAATTAAGAATCATTCCCTTATAGATCACGAAATATCTGATCATTTGTTAAATTTCATTAAAAGCTAAAAAACATTCTTTTTCTACTAGTTTAAGTTTAATTTGATCTAGATACCTACCTCCGTTAGTATAAAATATGAGTAATATTATATTCTTTCACTTTAGGGCCTGGGCTATATTCTTATCTTGGGGAATGGGCTATAGTATAAAATATGAGTAATATTATATTGAAAGGCCCCTACATGCTTGTTCCGTCCATGCAGTTAGGATCGCTCTACAGTTAGCTAGGTGGTCACAAAGTACAAGGAAACAAATCAAAATTCAACAACCATAAGTTCCACATGGCACGACTGGATTGGCCTTCATCATGAGGTCAGGTAAGAACGAAGCCATGAATTTATTCCGAGACAAACAAAAATATTACATGGGAAAAATGTAAGAGTTTAGGAAGGACATTTTATAAAAAATAAAAATTATTTAAATTTTATAATAAAATAATTTATTCGTATGTGAGGATATTGAATGACCCCTACATGCTAGATCAATCCATGCAGTTAGGGTTGCACTACAGTTAACTAGGTTGTCACAAAGTACAAGGAAACAAATCAAAATTCAAGCAACCATAAGTGCCACATGGCACAACTGAGTTGGCCTTCATCATGTGGTAAGGTATGGATGAAGTCAGGAATTTATACTTAGACAATCAAAAATACTACATGGGAAAAATTTAAGAGTTTGAAGGGACATTTTATAAAAACTAAAATGATTATGGGAAAAATTTAAGAGTTTAGGAGGGACATTTTGTAAAAAATAAAAATTATTAAATTTTATAATAAATGAATTATTCATATGTGAGGATATTGAATGGCCCCTACATGCTAGATCCGTCCATGCAATTAGGATCGCTATACAGTTAGCTAGGTGGTCATAAAGTACAAAAAAATATATCAAAATTCAACAACCATAAGTGCCACATGGCACGACTGGATTGGCCTTCATCATGTGGTCAAATAAGGACGAAGCCAGGAATTTATACCGAGACAAACAAAAATATTACATGGGTAAAATTTAAGAGTTTAGGTGGGACATTTTACTAAAAATAAAATTATTAAATTTTATAATAAATGATTTATTCATATGTGAGGATATTAAATGCCCCCTACATGCTAGATCCGTCCATGCAGTTAGGATCGCTCTATAGTTAGTTAGCTAGGTGGTCACAAAGTACAAGGAAACAAATCAAAATTCAACCACCATAAGTGCCACATGGCATGACAGGATTGGCCTTCATCATGTGGTCACGACGAAGCCAGGAATTTATTCTGAGACGAAAAATAATATTTCATGGGAAAAATTTAAGAGTTTAGGTGGGACATTTTATAAAAAATAAAAATTATTTAAATTTTATAATAAAATTATTTATTCATATGTGAGGATATTGCATGGCCCCTACATGCTAGATCAATCCATGCAATTAGGATCGCTCTACAGTTAGCTAGGTGATAACAAAATACAAAGAAATAAATCAAAATTCAGCAACCATAAGTGCCACATGGCACGACTGGATTGGCCTTCATCATGTGGTCAGATAAGGACGAAGGCAGGAATTTATACCGTTACAAAAAAAAAATATTACATAGGAAAAATTTAAGAGTTTCGGAGGGACATTTTATGAAAAAATAAAAATTATTAACTTTTATAATAAATGAATTATTCATATGTGGGGATATTGAATGGCCCCTACATGCTAGATCCGTCCATGCAGTTAGGATCGCTCTGTAGTTAGCTAGGTGGTCACAAAGTACAAAGAAATATATCAAAATTCAACAACCATAAGTGCCACATGGCACGACTGAATTGGCATTCATCCTCTGGTCAGATAAGGACGAAACCAGGAATTTATACCGAGACAAACAAAAATATTACATGGGTAAAATTTAAAAGTTTAGGAGGGACATTTTATAAAAAATAAAAATTATAAAATTTTATAATAAATGATTTATTCATATGTGAGGATATTGAATGCCCCCTACATGCTAGGTCCGTCCATGCAGTTAGGGTCGCTCTGTAGTTAGTTAGCTAGGTGGTCACAAAGTACAAGGAAACAAATCAAAATTCAACAACCATAAGTACCACTGGCACGACAGGATTGGCCTTCATCATGTGGTCACGACGAAGCCAAGAATTTATTCTGAGACAAAAAATAATATAACATGGGAAAAATTTAAGAGTTTAGGTGGGACATTTTATAAAATAATAAAAATTATCTAAATTTTATAATAAAATTATTTATTGATATGTGAGGATATTGCATGGCCCCTACTTGCTAGATCAGTCCATGCAATTAGGATCGCTCTACAGTTAGCTAGGTGATCACAAAGTACAATGAAATAAATCAAAATACAGCAACCATAAGTGCCACATGGCACGACCGGATTGGCCCTCATCATGTGGTCAGATAAGGACGAAGCCAGGAATTTATACCGTTACAAAAAAAAAAATATTACATGGGAAAAATTTAAGAGTTTCGGAGGGACATTTTATGAAAAAATAATAATTATTAAATTTTATAATAAATGAATTATTCATATGTGAGGATATTGAATAGCCCCTACATGCTAGATCCGTCCATGCAGTTAGGATCGCTCTATAGTTAGTTAGCTAGGTGGTTACAAAGTACAAGGAAACAAATCAAAATTCAACAACCATAAGTGCCACATGGCACGACTGGATTGGCATTCATCATCTGGTCAGATAAAGACGAAGCCAGGAATTTATACCGAGACAAACAAAAATATTACATGGGTAATATTTAAGTGTTTAGGAGGGACATTTTATAAAAAATAAAAATTATTAAATTTTATAATAAATGATTTATTTATATGTGAGGATATTGAATGGCCCCTACATGCTAGATCCGTCTATGCAGTTAGGATCGCTTTATAGTTAGTTAGCTAGGTGGTCACAAAGTACAAGGAAACAACTCAAAATTCAACAACCATAAGTTCCAGTTGGCATGACTAGATTGGCCTTTATCATGTGGTCAGGTAAGAACGAAGCCAGGAATTTATTCCGAGACAAACAAAAATATTAGTACATGGGAAACATTTAAGAGTTTAGGAGGAACATTTTGTAAAAAATAAAAATTATTAAATTTTATAATAAATGAATTATTCATATGTGAGGATATTGAATGGCCCCTACATGCTAGATCCATCCATGCAGTTAGGATCGCTCTATAGTTAGTTAGCTAGGTGGTTACAAAGTACAAGGAAACAAATCAAAATTCAGCAACCATAAGTGCCACATGGCACGATTGGATTGGCCTTCATCAATCAAAATTCAGCAACCATAAGTGCCACATGGCACGATTGGATTGGCCTTCATCATGTGGTCAGATAAGGACGAAGCCAGGAATTTATACCGTTACAAACAAAAATATTAAACAGGAAAAATTTAAGAGTTTTGGAGGGACATTTTATGAAAAAATAAAAATTTTTAAATTTTATTAGTAATGATTTATTCATATGTGAAGATATTGAATGACCCCTACATGCTAGATTCGTCCATGCATTTAGGACCGCTCTAAGTCAGCTAGGTGGTCAATAAGCAGTCCTGTAGCCTGCCTCACTCTTCTACAACGGCATTGTTTAGCACCGTTGTAATTACTCTTCTTAGATATCATTATCTGGTATTCTTGTGTGAATATGATGACCCATATGTTTGGCTGGCCCCAAATTTTTGGGTATACGAACATATAGTCAAATTCGTTCGTACAATTAAGCTGATTTTATTTTCCAACTTTCACATTATTTATATAGAAATATAAATATATTTATACTCATCTTGCAATTAACATGATTTCATTAATTGAGATATATATGTAAATTTATCATAAAAATAAACTGATAAGAAAATATATTTAGTCTATTCAATAAATGTCCCTATTTAAAATATCAAAATTTTCTATTTCTTTTAGTTTTTGTCAGAAATAATTTTTTCCTATCTTTTTCTTATCCAAAATAATATTCTAGCTTGGCATCTGCTTCACATTCCGGTACTACAAATCAAAACTTCATTGAGACCCCCAATATATATTCTACGTCTTCATGAACTATTTGTACTATAAAAGAGCTAGAAGTCATAGTATCCAAGCCTTAGGGCGTGTTCATGTCCTTTAGAGTGAAAGAAACAGGAGTTGGGATCCCCTGCTGTGCAAAATGCCACAGCAGAGGATGTTGTGCACATCAACTCCATCCATTGTTAAAATGAAAAAAATAATATAAGTATGTAAAGTTATTCAAAGGTGGAGATGTGCACAGCATCCCTGCTATGGTATCTCAACCCAATAAACAGATATAATTCTGGATCAGATTTACCTGCATGGGGCCCACATAAATGAACAATTAATCTTCAAGGTTCAAGAAATAGATCCAGATTTTGCTTACTTAATTTTGTTTTCTATTTATTTTTAAACATTCATTTGTTAACTGACTCAAATTCCCCTTTCAAATGCCCCTAGTAATTGCTTTAGTCCATGAACACGCAAGGGTTAAGAAGAAGATTCACTGAGTTAAGAAATCTAGGCTTCTTATTAGAAGTTCTTCACAGTCTCATCAATTCCCCAACGTAGACACTTTTCCTCTTCAATCTGGGCTTCTTAGAAGTTCTTCATAGTCTCATCAATCTGACCGTGTGTGGGAAACGGCCGAAGCCGTGCGGGACGGAGGTGGCGTGGGCTTTGCGAGGAGAGCGCAGAGGTGGTGACAACCTTCGAATGTTTCTTTGAAATTGGTGACAATTTAAGAGAGGAATTTAGAACAGGGAGGCAGATGGAATCGGCGGGGGGGTTAGAGAGAAGAGTGGAGAGAGTGGCAAGAGGAGAGGTGGCTGGTGGGAGCTTGAGATTTTTCAGATTTGAGATTCATGTGTCCCCTTGGGGATTGAGATTTGCAGAACTTGAGGGAACAAAACTTGCACTCATGGAATTTTCCAGCTTCATCTTTTTGTAAGAATTGAGGAAGAAGACGAAAATCTGCAGGTGGGGAAATCCGAAATGCAGGTGAGGAAGATGACTGGGTGAGAAATTGAATTTTTAAGGGGTGAGTGGGTAATTATGCATTCATTTCTTGACACAGTAATCGATTCAGAAATAAAAACTACCAAAATGATGAGAATTGATATGTGTATTACACATCCCAACAGGCGGGCCTAGTTTGTACCTCGGGCTTTCCCATAAATTAATCTTGAAACATGATCAGTCAATAACACCAAGATTTACCCCTATTTCTTATCATATCTAGAAACTTGAGCACACCCTCCATGGAGCAACCTAATTCACACACCAACAGTTTGGCGGTGGAAGAAACTTTGCGGAAAAATAAAGAAGAAAAGATAAAATAACGATAAAAGATAAATTTATTTGATATTTCTTGAATGCATAACATGTGGTCTCCTACACATATTTATAATACGTGGGGATACAATAATATCCTACCAAAATATAATAAATCAAATCTAATAATATCCTAAGCAAAAAGATATGGAGAATCAATAAACTATAGAAAAGATAAGGTAAATCAATACTAAATGGATAATAAGATATGGAGGATATTCCCGAAGATATGCTCGTATCAAGTAGCTACAACAAGCAAAGGACACCTTTTATGGATTGTAATTCCACGGGATTCGCTTACATTTAACTCCTCCATGTTCACTGCATTAAGCAATCCCAAATCGAACTTGTGCGCCTACTTGGCTAGTGCCAGTTCATCAACCACCATCACAAATGTACACCAGGGCATCCCCTTCGGCCTGCCCCAAACGGAACCAACTCAAAATGCAAACCTCTAAAGTCTTTTCTAGTCTCAAGAAACCTATCCGGACGAAGTTCCTCCGGATTTTTCCACAATGATGGGTCCCTAGAAATCCCCCAAGCATTGATCATCACACGTGTACCAGATGTGATGTCGTAGCCGAATACATTTGTGTATTGTGTTGATTCACGAGGGATTAGTAATGGGATCGGTATATGCAGCCTTAGACTCTCCTTCAACACTGCTTTTAGATAAGGTATTTTCTCCAAGTTTTGCTCATCGATTTCGTCCTTGCCTTTGGCTACTTCTCTCACTTCATTTTGCAATGGCTTCATGGAGGTTTATGATACGCATGCCGTCCCAACAACACCAACGACGGTGACTGCCACTCCTGATGATCCAAACTACCAATGAGAGCAGGGTGGCTTCCACGGAAGAGAGTGTTGCAGAGGGAGCGCGGAGAAAGAAGGGATGAAGAGGTTACACGGAAGTGGAGTCGAGAAGAGATGGAAGACCGAAGCGGCAATCCAAGCAGCCGGTGAAGTTTGGAGACTTTGTGTCTCGTTAGTTTTAGTATTTTTGTTATTTTGATGGATATTTATATTTTGGACTTATTTATTTTATATTTTGAGTCGAGCGTAATTATAAGCTCTGTGTCGGGTTTTCTTGTTGGTTCTTTCTCGATATGATCGAGTCGAACCAAACCTAGGGTCCTTAGATATATAAATAGGGATTCTGTGTGTTGATACAATCAATCAACATATCAGAAATTTCCTAATTTTCTCGCAATTACTTTTTGCCAAGTTTTGTTATATACGGCCAAACCCTTGTTGGCGCGGGAATCTCGGTTGCTCGACGGGGATTTATCTCTGCGAACGGACCTTTATCTGGCGAATATCTCGCCTTGGCTATCGTTATGGTTTAATTCGTAACATTTTGGTGCTTTCATTTGGATCTCATGATGATTGAAGGCTCTTTGGTTCGAACCGATGCGATCACCACGACTACGACTGCTCCGGCGGTTACAGTGGATACGACGGTGTCACGACCGCACTTACTAGTGATAACAAGATTACATTTACAGCGGAAGTGTTCAAGACAATACATCACGTATGAAGTCATATGTATTGGACCTCTTAGGCTAACTCATTATCACCATTTGCTCAACACCATCTCTCGCTCGTTCACGTTCAACCTACACGTTAGAAAAGAAACATGCAAGGCTGAGTACTTGGTATACTAAGTGGGCACATTGCCGAAACATAATTTTAGTACAATTTTTGTCAGCCAGTTGAGTGATCTCGGGGTTTTAACTTAAAAGGTGTGAGGCACTAAAATTACTTTTGTTCATAAAATTGATTGCGCAATCGTAAATATAGATACCATATCTGAAACGTATGTAAACCGGGAATGTGGCTACATTCCACGCCGGTCACTAGACCGGACAACTAGAAAGCTAGCACACGATCCCCATGTGTGTACACTAGTCCGAGTAGGGTTTGCGGTCCTACTGGGACCCGAATTCAATTAAACCTAATTGGCATAGCCAAGCAGATAGGTAATCCATAAAACATAAAGGCATGACAAAACACAAATAGCATAATTTTCACATAATCATGCAAAAAGGCAAGTTCACATTTTGAAAGAAATGCCCACCTCGATAGCTTAAGTCTTTTTCGGGAAAATCATTGACTTGGTCTTGAACGACGTGCGAAGACGTCCCTTTAGAAAATAAGGTAATATTTTAGTTAGACTTTATGAAGTCAAAAGAACTTAAACGTGAATGCATCCTAAGTGCGAACTTATTTTATTATTTTGCTTATCTCTCTAGAAAAATCCTAGAATTCTTGCAACATTAATTAAATTAGGAGATTTAATTTATTGTGGAGGCTTAAGAAATTATTCGTTTACCTTGTAATTGTTACCTTCCATGTATCTTGTTCACTCAATTTATCATCTCGGGATTTTAATTAGCAAACCGTCACTTAGGATTTGATTATTTGATTGAGCAATTTAGGAAAGCTCATGATTTAATTAGGCACAGACTTTATTTTAATTATTGGCCCAAACTCCTTAGATCATTAAAAGAAAATATTAGCCCACTTCTTTGTTAAGTTCCTTAGCCCAAGATTTAATTAAAACCTTAGCCCACTTTTTTTAAATAAGCCCCAAAACAATTAAAAAGGATAGGCCCAAAACATACATCCCCGATTCCCATCTCTCATTCTCTTTTCTCAAATTGGGGAAGAAATCCCTTGACCGAAGGAGAAGCAGCGGCGTGACACTCCATCCCTTGCTCCTTCTTCTGATTTCACAAAATCCCAAATCAAATCCCTAAAACACAAGACAGCCCCAACTTGAAAGAAATCTCTAAAATGATAATGATGAAGCAGCGTCTTCCCCGGTGATCGTCGACCGTCACTCAAACAGCAAGGAGCGGTGCCGAATTGTAAAACTAATTAAGGCAAGTGAAAGGCGATTTGAGTTCTTAGCATGAAGGGAGAAGTGAGGAGGGAGAGGAAACGAAAACCCCACTCCAAGCTCTCTAACTTCCTCTCAAACTTACTATCAAACTTGCTACTGAATTTTTGATATGTGTGGAAGGGAGAAATTTATGCATATGATGGGGTTTTTATAGGCCAACTTGGTGTACTTTGGGAGGATTAAATGGGGCTTATCCTCTTTTGTTTTCATGCCGCAGCACATCCCCTTAATTGGTCCTCACAGCTGCACTTTTACTTAAGGATTTTTGGTGGCATTTGTGGTACTAGGTACTTGACAATAAATTCATCTTGTTCCCATATGATCACCTAGTACTTAGCCATTAACTCTTATTGTTTGATTGTGGCTGGTACATAAGCAAGAATGCAGGTGCTGCCATAGTGTGGAGGATTTGCAGGTTTTGACTTACCTTTATTGGTGGGTTTTTGGTCTTTTATTGCTAAAGACGGGTTGTTCCTTTTCTCCTAAAGGTAGTTTCCCTAATTCCTAGCAACTAACACTTGTTTTTATCTTGTTGGAGGAAAATGTGACTTGGCTGCCGCATTGCTGTCCGAGGCATGGGCTCGCTGCCCTGGGCGCGACGGGCTGTTCGGAACGGTCCGTGATTTGGGCTTGGGAGAAAGAGGCCCAAAGTGCAAGCAATATAGCAATATAGTTTCTTAAGCTCTAGGCCCATACTTGTGTATTTTTTAATAGCATCCATAATTCCCTTTTCTTCAATTCATAAACCCACATGAATTTAGTTATGTAAGTTAAAGTGTAGTTTGGGATGTATACGAACGCGTTAGTTCGGGAAAGGGATCTTCGTAACTCACTTCTTAACTAAGGCCAACTTATTCATGTGGTGATTGAAGCCAATGACGGATCCAAAAACCGAACTCGCGGGGTCAAAAAATAATTAATAATATATTAGTATAATATTTAGATAATTATTATATATTAATACAATTAAAATATTGCATTATTTTTGTTAAGTATGATAATTTATTAATTCCAGGATCCATATTTTTGAAAATATAAAAAAAACACACCATACAATAATTTTATTTTATTTGTAATTTTACAAATATTATTGTTATTTAACTACAAATAAAAATAAAAGTCAAATCAGATCAAATCAAATTTATGATTTATACTAAATGACAATTATTTTTAATATTTTACAGATTTTGAATTTACTTGAACTATTAATTAAATTAAACAAACACATGTGAATAGTACTACTGAGTATAATTAAAAGAAATGGAGTATTTAAGTTTATTTTTAAAAGAAACAAACCCTAAACCCTAGTACTACGGATTATAATTAATGAAATGGAGTATTTAAGTTTATAATTAAAAGAAATAAATAAAATAACACCATATAATAAAAAAAATGCGCCGCTTTCTTCTCCATTGTTGTCTTTTTCAAACTTCTGCAATTTTTCTTCATTTTCAGTTTTCTCTTGAAGCTTTTCTCTTCTGTGAAACTATCTCACCTCTCCCCTAATCTGTTTTCTTCAAATTCACTTCCTCATTTCTCTTCCATGGTGACGAATCAGCCAAAACGTGGGGTTAGAGCTGATGCAGCGGTGGGTCGACGGCTGATTTTGGGAGTTTCTCAGAGGTATTCACGGACCGGCGATGGGGTCGGCCGACCCCATCCAACCCCACCTGGGTCCGTCATTGATTGAAGCCGTCATTTCAGGTCCTTGAAATAATTGAGAGCCCAAATATATATTCTACGTATTCATGAACTATTTATATAAAAGAGCTATAAGTCATATAGTATCGGAGCCTTTAGATAAATATATTGACAATTGCACGTGTTATACACACAGTTACATAATGCTCCATCCGTTCCATAGTAGTGGTGTCATTTTGCCATTTTAGTACGTTCTATAGTAGTGAAGTCATTTCCCTTTTAAATAAAAGTCAACACATTTTTTTTAAATAAAAGAAATTATTTCTTGTGGGCCTAAATTAAAAAGAAAAATTACATTATTATAGAGCCCATTCTTAGAAAATCCAAATCACTAAAATAATTTGCTTTTGGAGCCCAAAGATCCCTCTTTGCATAAGTTACGTAGCCAGCCTCCACCTTCTTTATGGTTGATTACTCTCCTTCCCCTCAAGGCATGCAGCTGCTTGATCTCCACCTCCTGCTCGATTCTGCCACTCCACCTCCTGCTCAGACTCTGTCTCATGATGTCCACGGTATACTCATCCCATCATTCACAAACTGCGAACCTTCAGCAAATTGAGAGAGAAAGCCGAGAGGGAAAGAGGTAGAAGAAACTGTTGTCTTTTATTTCAATCTCATACAAGCTAAGAAACGAATCTGCCAAGTCCAAGGAACTACTCCTTTCGACCTTCAATTTGCACCCCAAATTCAAAGTTCGGTTGAAAGGTATACTCCCTCTCAATTTCAAGTCTCAATCAGCAATTCATACATAGCATATCATCATCCAACACTCCCCCACAAGTAATTTAATCAATCAATCAAACAAAGCAATCAAACTCCAACAATTGAACACCCATCACAGAGTAATTGAAAACTGAAAACGAAAGAACATAGCTTTGTAAAGAACTTATCTTTCGGGGTGTTTTGGGACTGTTCTGAGTTGTTTCGGGGGCTGCCGGATACCTGCGAGGTTTTATCGAGCTCAGTCGGGGCTGTCCGAACAGCAAGCGTACGACGGAGAGGTGCGACGGCGCGCCGCTGCGCGCACATCAGCAGCGGCGGCGATGGCGTGAGCAGATCCGAGAGAGAGAGAGAGATGAGGAGGAGAAGGGGAACATCGCCGAGTCGGCGGCGGCGCCGGTGTGGCGGCTGGTCGACGGAAATTCTGATTTGGAAGAGGGGTTTTCCCTATTTTGTGCAATTGACGAAGAAGGGGTGAATAGTGATTTAGAAAGAGGACTGATAGGTGGGCGGGGGCCGGGGAGTATATGGTTGTTTTTTTAAATTAATTGTGGTTGGGCTGCATTTTATTATTTGGGCTAAGAAGTGGAGTAAATATTTTTGAATCCAACTCTTTAATAGTTGGGATTGCAGTAAAGAAATGAATGGGGGCCGATTTCGAAATTTACCTGTCTTTTGGGCCTAATATTTATCAAAGAGCAAGAAGAGTTGTTGGACCGGATAGAATTAATTTTTTAAGGGATTTTGGATTGAAGAATAAATTGGTTAAGCAAAACTAAAATAATTAGTTGGGATCCGAGTTGTTATAGCTCTGCGTAAAATTTTTAGTAGTGTATGAAATACCAATTTAATCGAAGTCCGGAAATAGTGGAAGAAGAATCATCTTAAAGTAATAGAAATTCTTGAAGTCATTCCTATTAAAGTAATAGAAATTCTTGAAGTCTGATTAGTATTTTATATTATATTGTTTTATCTTGAAAAAGGTTATCCGCAAGTTAAGATCGGAATGAGAAAATCAAGTTAAGGAAACTAAACGAACGAGCTGAACTTTTCTATCCTACATACTAATGTGGATGAAAATATAAACTTATGTTTTGTTATTTGTGAAAATGATGTTGTCTTGCCATAAATGATTTGTTTTATGCTTATCTGTTTGGTTGGAACGTAAGAATCGAATTCGTGTTCGAGTGAGGGTGGTGTCCCTACTCGGACTAGTGTACACAGGTATAGTGGAGGCCGTTGGGAGGTGGCCACCTCCCCGGCTGGAGAAAGATGTAGGTGACCGTGGGAGAGCACCATCTCCATGGCACTTGGTGTTCAGATATGGCAAAGTATGAAAGAACTTAGACTGCGCAGTCGAACAAAGATTTTAGTAAGCTCGGGCCTTTTAAGAGAAAAATCTCGAGTGTTACTGTGATGGCATGATAACATTTTCATTTTATGTATGTATATTTCGGCAATGTGTTTACTGAGTATTTTAATACTCAGCCCTGCATATATTTCTAAATGTGCAGGTTGAGCAGTGACGGTGGGGAATGCTGAGCAGAGTTTACGATTTTCTTTATATTTTAAGTAGAGGCTCTCAGAGGTGCATGTTTCCATACATGTGACCGTGTTCATTCCGCTGCGTATTGTTCTTCTATACTCTGATAAATATTTATTGAAGAGTAAGATCTCCATTCGAGTTCTTGTGATTAAAAGTTAATTTGAAGTTGTTTCCCTTTTATTTCTGAGTGAATATTCGTCATTATTATCCCCTTTCTGTTCTCCTCTTCTTATTCCCCACCCCTAGTCACGGTTTCCCGGCTTTGCTATCCTTAGCAAAGTGCGGCCGTGACAAAAAATCACAATGTACAAGTAAACAAATCAAAATTCAGCAACCATAAGTGCCACATGGCACGTCTAGATTGGCCTTCATCATGTGGTCAGGTAAGAACGAAGTCAGGATTTTATTCCGAGACGAACAAAAATATTACACAGGAAAAATTTTGGAGTTTAGGAGGGACATTTTATAAAAATTAAAAGTTATTAAATTTTATAATAAATGATTTATTCATATGTGAGGATATTGAATGCCCCTACATGCTAGATCTGTCCATGCAGTTAGGATCGCTCTACAGTTTAGCTAGGTGGTCGATAAGTAGGTCTGTAGCTTGCCTCACTATTCTACAACGGCATTGTTTGGCGCCGTTGTAATTACTCGTCTTAGATATCATTATCTTGTATTCTTGTGTGAATATGTTGACCCATATGTTTGGTTCGCCCCATATTTTTGGCTATTCCCACTATAGTCAAATTTGTTCATACAATTAAGCTCATTTTATTTTCCAACTTTCACACCAATTAAATAGAAATGTTACTCCCTCCGTCCCACAAAAGATGTCACATTTATCTTTTGGAAAAAGTTCTCTCTCACATGAATAAAAAATTATATTTTCTCTCTCCATTTAACACACAAAATAAAACCTCCTAAAATCTCGTGCCGTCCCACAAGTGTGAGATCTTTTGTGGAACGGAGGGAGTACAATTTTTGAGATAATAAAAAATCGTAACAGGAAATTAATATTCATTAATTAAGATGTATTTGTAAATTTATCATAAAATATAAACCGATAAGAAAATATATTTAGTCTATTCAATAAATGTCCCTATTTAAAATATCAAAATTTTCTCCTAGATAATTTTTTTCTGTTTCTTTTTCTAGACCAAAATGATATTCTAGCTTGGCATCTGCGTCATATTCCAGTACTACAAATCACTCCTTCATTGAGACCATGAAAATATATTCTACGTCTTCATGAACTATTTGTACTATAAACGAGCAAGAAGTATTAATCTTACTGATGGCTCAATTACTACTATATAAAATCGTATTAATATATTTACAATTGCAAATGTTTAACACAAAATTACAGTAATATTGAACAAAAACAACACATTAGTTCAAAACTATATACATGAATGCATTAATCTTACTGATGGCTCAATTATTAGACGGATTTTATGTTCAAATTGGATCCGACAACGTGTTGATTCGCAGTCGAAATCCAGTCTTATTTTTTCAACACTGGTGCTATATAATCTTATATATATACACAAAAGATTATAATCACATTAAAATGGAAGGACCTAACAATCACGTGGAATAGATACAACAATCAAAGGACACTTTTTATGGATTGTGATTCCACTAGATTCACTTGCATCTAACTCCTTCATTTTCGGTCCATTAGGCAATCTAAAATCGAACTTGTGTACCAACTTGGCTAAGGCAAGCTCAACCACCACCACCGCGAATGTAATACCCGGGCAACCCCTCCTGCCTGCCCCAAACGGAGTCAACTCAAAATGCAGACCTCTAAAGTTTGTGCCCATTCCAAGGAATCTCTCTGGGCGAAATTCCTCAGGATATATCCACAATGAAGGATCCCTAGAAATCTCCCAAACATTAATCATTACACGCGTACCAAATGCGACGTCATAGCCCAATACTTTTGTGTCTTGAGTTGATTCACGACGGACCAACAATGGGATCGGCGAATGCAATCTTAGACTCTCCTTCAACACTGCTTTTAGATAAGGCATTTTCTCCAAGTCTTGCTCATCAATCTCGTCCTTACTTCCGGCTACTTCTTTCACTTCATTTTGCAAAGTTTTCATGGCTTCTGGATTTCGTATGAGCTCCGTTATCGCCCACTCAAGAGCTGTAAATGTAGTATCAGTTCCAGCACTAAACATATCCTGCAATAAAAATAATCAACCAAACAGGGGCAGCATGATAAGAACATACCAAAACATTGCTATAAGAAAACACACGAGTATTTACATACATATTGTAAAAGAAAAGTATTCATACCAAAACGATAGCTTTGATAGTGTCATCTTCAATAGGGGTGAGACTTGCATTCTCTCTCTGAAAATCAAGCAATATGTCCACAAAATCCAGCTCACCACCATCTCCCTCTCTCCTCTCCCTAACTCTATGTTCTTCAATAACAACCTCCAAAAACCTATCCATCTTCTCAGCAGCTTTGTCCACTCTCTTATCCAAACCATCAAACCTTCTCATCCATCTCAGGCAAGGAATGTAACATCCCGAATTTCCGAACCCTAATTTTTAGAGCCCAAAAATTTATTATTGATGACGTGGAAGATGTGATTTATTTGATAAGTGAATTTATTGCATGAGTTTCTTTGACCGGGAAGTTTGAAAAGTCAAATTTGTTGACTATGTGATGTGGCATGTGATTTTATTATAAAGTGAATTATTCGTTTAAGGGTGAGTGAGAATATCAAAGAAAATTTTCATAAATACTAGCCACCTAATTGTTGAAATTTTCGAACCCTAGACCCCTTGGAGAGGGAATTCTATTTTTTCGGATTTAATTTCATTCTTGGGATATTTATCCAAATTAAATCCAAAACCTAATTATTTCTTTATTTTAATGAGAAAAATAGACACCCCCCTTGTTTAATAATGATTTTCGAAAATCACTATGTTGGGAAGGAAATAATATTTTGCTTATTTTATTGATTCCTTATTTGATTTCCTTCCATACCTAGAATTCAAATATTCTACCAAATCTTTCCATACCTTAAGAGATCTTGCCATATCTTATTTTAGTGAATATAAAAAATTCACGCCTTATTTAAAAGGCATAGAAACGCCTATTTCAATCCCAAGTTGGGAGAATTCTTATTTTTATTTTGCTCCTGATATTTTATTCTACTCCGTAAAGTATACCAAAACAAAATCTTGGCTAATTAAAACGCCTAATTTTCGAAACCTACATGCCTTGGAACCCTAGATCTTATTTTATTTCTTCTTCCCTACTCCACAATATTTTATTGTGTAGAATCAAATCTTACCAAATATTCTATTTATTTACATAAAGATTTTATTGAGCACTATAAATAAGAGAACCCCTAACCCTAGCCCCATAATTTTCGCCCCCCACCCATACTACACGCCCCCTCTCTCTTCTCCATACTCTCTCAATTTTCTTCTACTTTTCTTCAATAATCCTTCAACCTTTGAGAAGAATTGAAGTTTGATCCAAGAATTTTGAAGAACCAAGTCTAATGCTTAATTTCTAACGTTCGTTTTTCTCATAAGGTATTCTCATATTTAATCCTCTTCTTTCTACTCGATTCCTCTTCTTTCTAACCGATTAATCGGTCTTCTTGAACCCTCATGCATCTTGGTTGAGTGAAAGTGGGATAAAGGGGATATGGGAATATGTTACATGTGTGTGGCGTGTGTGCGTGTGCGCGCGCGCGTGTGTGTGTTGTGTTGGTGTAGTGTGTGTTTGATGGCTAACTATCCTTGTGTGACATATGTTGATCTAGATTTGAGATGCGAATGGAACTTGTGTGATAAACATGATCTTGATTGATTACTAATGTTAAGATAAATCGATGGGAAAAGGGAAAAGTATTGAGACATGCATGAGTAAGAGTTGTGTTGAACCTAATTTGTGATATGTGCCTATGTGATTAAAAGGTGAAACTTTGGTTGCGAAGCGGCGAAACTACTTGAAATCTAAGCAGTCGAGGTGGGCTTTACTCTAAAAACTCTCTTTTATTTTATCAGAAATATTGATTGGTGTCATAAAGGTGGTTTAACTGTTATGCCATGCCTATGTTGTTTTATTGTGATATTGTGTGTCTGATGCCTAGTTTGTGAGTTCGCTCCATTGGGCTATAGGGCTATGGATATGATTATACGAATTCGGGTCTGAGTATGGGACGCAAACCCTACCAGGCTGTGTACACGAGGGGATCGGGAGCCGTCCTTGCTAGTCGGCCGGTCTCGTGGGCGAAAAGTGTGGCCACACTTTTGCCGCACTATGGAATGATTGTGACTTTTGAATTGTTGAGGAAAATGGGGAGTTATTTTGACTGGCCAGTCTATGGAAAATATATTTTGTGATACTCGTGATATTTCTCTTATAACTGCTTAAAACTCGAGTTCAATTGGTAAGGGTGGCATAACTTAGAAAACGTTTTGGCAATGAGCTCACTGAGTATTTCAAAATACTCAGCCCTGCATGTGTTTTCCTTATGTGCAGGTTGAATGATGACGAGCGGTGGCGGGTGTTGAGCATGTTAACTAATTAAGATGGATGTTTTTGAACTTCAAGCGTAGTTGTGTCTTCATACATAGCTGCACTTTCTCTTGGTCGTTTTCCGCTGAGTTTTGGATACACTTTAGTATTTTTTTTGAATATTTTGCATTCTCCTTTTGGTTTAGAGGCTTTAGACTATCTTGTGGTTTTTATCTTGGAAACTACGTCATACTCTTGAGGTTTTTGAACGTCATTTATGATACCTTCCTTTTTCTTATTCAAGCTTCTAGGTTAAGTTGTTGCTTTAAATGCTCTGATAGTTCCATTTTAATCTTTTGGTCAACACTCTCTAAATGAAACCCTAGCCTATGTTTACTTCTTTAAGTCCGTTTGGTAGGAGTCGCCGCATTTATTGTACCCTAGGAGAGCGGGCTGTTACAGCTGGTATTCGAGCCTCAGTTTCTTTCCGCTCTGGACCCAAGAGTCTTTTCGGAAATCTAAGTTGTCCTTGTAATCGTTTTCTAATAAACTGAATATGGAAGGCTCAACACCGCAACTCGTCTCGTTCAACCACGAAGAAAGAGGTACAGAATATTTCTATGATTGAAACTTTATGCTCTTGGAAATTTTTGTGGAAAATGTCATTTGTTGAGAACATAGAAACCATGCCATAAGTATTGAGAATATTGCATGCTTGTGAAGCGATGCTTCTTAAATGATGATTCCTAGGAGTTTGGAAATATTATGAATGTGAAGCGATGCTTCTTGAATGGTGATTTTTTGAATGTTGTATGAGAACTTGTGAAAATTGTGAAATGCGAATGTGATTACGTGAGATTTTGTTGAAATGTCGCGATGCTTAGACTTGGACTTTTGGAACCTAGCATGACTTAGCTATACGATCACAGCGCTCGTACCAACAATAGAAACGTAATGCCTAGTATAAGGCCGTTAGTGTATGTGGAAATTCGACGAAACGCGAATGGAAAACGCACGAATAGTTATCTTAAGAACGAGAACTTTGGACGCGATGCTACCTTTGTACCATCATCTTTTGACTTTTATACACGTTCGCAGCACAATTTGAGATCACACACTTACTATTCTTTTCCAACCTTTGTGGTGGTGCTGACTTGTTCCTTTTCCCCTTTATGTAGATGGTTCAACCCTATCACGCCCTTATGCGTCGCCGCTACGCCAAAAATAGGAACTTTCCAGTGGAACGCTATAGAGAGCTGGAATGGGACGGAAAGCAATTCCTCCTGAACTTCGTCACCGATTTCTACAGTCACTGGCTGGACGCTTACGCGTATGGAACTACTCATCATGAGGGAATCATGCGACTTATCCATATACTACCTTCCCCTTGGAGCGAGTGGACCGCTCAAGCCTCCGTATCCTACACCTGGTTTAGCCCACCCAAGTACACGCCTCAAGGAGACTTCGTCGGCCTAATAGGAGTCTTACTTCCGGCCATGTCTGCCGCCGTTGACGGACCTCCACTCCATCCGCCAATGCAAAAGTACTCGCCAGGAGCAGCGCGTCGAATGAAGTATCGCGATGATGAGGAGACGCACGTCGCTCGCGTTCCCCAAAGGAGGACATTTAGGATGCGTATTTCGGCCCCTCGAAGGATCATAAGAGAGGCCAAAGAGATGCTTACCTCGATTCCTTCGCCCCTAAGTGACGAGAAGGAAGACGAGGAGATGGGACCGTTCGAGAGGGCAGAGAGTTCGAACACGGAAAGTGTCGGAGAGTCGGAAGAACCCGAAGAGGACGAGGGCAGAGATGTCTAGTGCTTGAATAGTGATTTCGTTTTCCTTTCCCCATGTTTTTGAATTCTAGAACCGCTATTTATGTTGTCTTTCTCTTTCGCAATTGTTTGGTCCTTTTCATTCATTGTACCAAGACCTTTTGAGTTTTACTTTTGAGATTTAATGGGGAATTCGTACCTTTTATTTTTATCATCTTGCAATGAGCCGTCTTCACTCTTTTCTATCCTTATTGCGTAAATATACTTGCTCGTTCTATTTCCTTCCAAGTGTTTTCCACCTTGTGGTGCAACTTTATTATGCTTTCTCTTGCACAACTGTTTTCTTTTTACAACTGCTATTGTGTGGTCTTTCCGTGGACCCTACTTGTTGAATGAGTTAAAATTTTTCTTTCAAAGTACCCTATAGCTATCTTTGGGTTTAAATAAGTGCGCTAGCAGCTCGAGTGAAAATGAATCAGAATGCCGCCTAGACGTAACGTAAGACGTTCGAACGAGGAGCCTTCTTCACAGGCTTCGGAAGAAGAAAGCGTGACGCAACCAAGGCCACCACCCCCACCTCCACAAGTAGATAGGGAAGTCGTAAAGCTATTCCTAGACCAAAAGCCTCCTACCTTCGACGGGATGGGTGAACCCGCAAAGGCTGAAACTTGGGTACGCGCTTTGGAGCGCATCTTCAGAACCTTAGTGTGCAACGATGCGGAGAAGATGATCTGCGTGACACATCAACTGACCGGGTCCGCTGACTTTTGGTGGGATACTAAGTTAAAGACCATGCCCCAGGATCGAGTGGACCGGATGACATAAGAAGACTTCAAGACCGAAGTCTATGACAAGTACATACCCAAAAGCTACCGCAAGGCAAAGGCAGCCGAGTTTCACAACCTTACCCAGGGACGTCTGTCCGTGACCGAATATGACCACGCACTTTGTGACATGACCCGTTATGCGCCGGAACAGACGGATACTGATGAGAAGCTGACCGATAAGTTTCATGAGGGCCTGAGGCACGAGATTAGGATGGATTTGGCAGTCCGTGGGACCCTTACGTACGCCGAGGCGCTGGCCCTCGCACTGGATGTAGAGGCAGCAATGCCGAAGGAGAGGAGCACGGGGAACACTACATTGACACTACCCCCGCCACGCCCTAACCATGATAAGAGGAGGTGGGATGAGAGTCGGATTCACTATGACAACAAGCGATACCGCCCCACTCAGAACATGCCGCCGTACGGAGGAGGACGGACTTCGTTCAATCCGAGGAGCGACCCCCGGACCAGGCCACCCCAGTGTAACGTTTGCGCCAAGTACCATTTTGGGGAATGTAGGGGACCAAACCCGACTAGGTGCTTCAACTGTGGAGGGAACGGGCATTTCTCGAGGGAGTGTCTTAGCAAGAATATGGGAACCGGGACGAGGCAGAACCATCAGGGTTTCCGTCAGCAGCCGAGGACGCCACCTACGGGCTCGGGAGCGAACCGGGACCAGCCACAGCGGCTGCAGCAGCCTGTCCGCCCAAGACTTCCCGACCCGGCTAGAGCGTACGCCATGAGTCAGAAGCAGCCCAAGATTGAGCAAGGGAATCATGAGAGTGGCAATTTGGCAGGTATAGGTGAAATCCTCGATACCCCTATTGTTGTTTTGTTTGACACGAGTGCATCGTATTCGTTCATATCTGAGTTGTGTGTGCATACCTTGAGCTTGCCTTCTAGAAAATCTGAACATAAGATGATGGTGTCCTCACCAGTAGGAGGGATAATAGAGATTTCCCGATTTTGCTTGAACATAGAAATTGTACTAGGAGAACTTAAGTTAGTCGCTTACGATCTGTGAGTTATGGCGATGAGAGATGTCGACGTAATCTTAGGAATGGACTGGTTAACCGCGAACTTTGCGACAATTCGCTGTAAGGAGAGGCTGATGATAAGTCGTATTCTAAGCCTTGGTTAATGGTCAGTATGTCGTGAAATGCATGTATTATCTGCAAAACAGTTGCTCAAGTGTGCAGGATTAAAGGATCCAAGTCAGTAGGAGACGATTCGGGTGACGCAAGTGAAAAGGGCGCTAGAAGGGTGCAATACTGACCAGGGTGCATGCCAGAGAAAAGGCTCGAGATGGAGAAGAAGGATAGCTGGGATGATCACTAACAAGGGCATAATAGTCAAAACTTGAAGGAAGTCTACCATAAAAGCAAGGGCAAGCCTCCCTATAAAAGAAGCCACTTGGAGAGAGAGAAGGAGTTCGGCCTTTAGAGTTGGTTCCTTAGAGTTCGGTTAGGAGCTCTAAGTTCTCAGTTCTCAAACACACTTAGTAGAATTCTCTCTAGAAGATCAGTCCTTTCAGCATTGTCCAACCTCTCGTTCCTCGCCACAGCTATGGTCACTTGACGTCCAAGAGTCTGCCGGAGAAGTCATCGATACACTGTTCCAGCCAGTTTCCGTAGTAGTATAGCAGTATCATCGCCGGAGTGGCCAAACAATCGTTATTTTGCTTTCTAGTTTAATCTTTACTTGTTTTCGTCGTTGGTTTTGTTGCAAACACTCATCGTTGTTGCCTTTTGAAGTACTTTGTGAAGTTCCAACGTTTAAATTATGAAGTTTCTATTTCGTATGTCGCTTTGGTTCGAGTTTGCTTCATTCTGCTTAGGAAAGTTAGATCTAGTTGCTTTTAATTTCTAAGTGTTTTCATATCTGGAGTTGTCGATCTGAAGTTGTAGTTATGTTTTAGTCTAATCTTCGTGCTTGAGTCTTCGTGTTGCATTATAACCACCGCCTTGCATGTTAGTCAGTAGAAGTAAATTTGCAGTTCCACCGTTTATTTTAAGTTCGAGCGTTTTAAATCAATGGATCTTGAGTTTGAGGTTGTGAATCTGAGTTTAGTTATGGTGTTTGTGTTCATCTGATTTTTGTTAATACTTGGTGAAGAAGAAAACGTCAAAATCAACTTTAGTTTGGACCACTTTACTTTTAAGTTACTTTTGCTTTTGTTCCCTACTTTTCAGTTGTACTGTCCAGACCTGTCAGAGAGCCACCCAGCCACCAGATATATCTTGTTGTCTAAATTTCATCTTTTAGCAACTGTCTACTTTTCATATGCCTCTGAGACACCTTGTCCCCTATTTTCACGAACACTACCACATGCCTGTTATTTTCACGCCTACTAGTCAGTAGAGTACCACCTTTATTTCTTGCCTAGGTAAAATCTCAACCCAAGCGTAGTAGCTAACCAAAAACACCTAGGAAAGTCACCGTAGTTATCCGAACGTGTCCATCCTTGTGGGATTCGACCCTTACCTCCACTATACTAACCAGTAGAAGTGGGTTGAGGAAAATTGTTTGAAGCCAGGTCTCGGTTGTCATACCAACGACTCAGCTGGGTCGGGAATCTCTTCCTGATCAGTTGGATACACTCCAAATTACATACGAAAACCGACATAGAGAAAAGACCTAAAAGGCCCTTTAAAATGGCGCCGTTGCCGGGGATGGATGGCGTTCATACCTGTTATTGTGTGTGATCTTTTTGGTGTACATACTGTTTATAATTTTCCTTTTCTTTTTGTTTTCAGTTTATGAGAAGTGGCTCGGCTCCTGGCCAGTGGAGACCAAGGATACTTCCCCGAGGAACAATACTCGTTACCACTCGTTCTGGCCTGTCGACAGCACTGTCCGACCTAGGCACGAGCAGCGACGAGGAGAAAGAAGATCTAGAGTACCAACTCCCGGAGCTCCCACCCCAACCAGTAAGAACACTAGTGAGAATGGCTGACCAGGGTGAGGACGATCCCGAGCTCGCAACACTTACCGCACACGCCGACGGAGATCCCCCACAAGCCATAGTGGTCACCCCAGGCCAGACCGCCTGTGATGTGAAACCCCACGTGATTGCAATCCTACCGACGTACTGTGGGAAGAGTTACGAGGACCATACGAATTCTTAAATGAGTTCTGCAAAATCTGTAAGGCGCAGAGGCGGCCAGCAGGAGCAAGCGAGGACGATTACAGACTGAAGGCCCTACCTTTTGTCCTAAAGGGAGAGGCCAACACTTGGTTCATGCGCCTGCCAGCCGACTCTATCAATACATGGGCCGATTTCAAGTCAGTTTTCCTAGCCGAGTTCTTCCCGTCTTCAAAGACAAGTGCATTGAAGAGGAAAATATCGTGCATAAGGCAAGAATATGATGAAACCCTGAGCGAGTACTGGGAGAAGTACATGAGTCTTCTGGAGTCATGCCCCAACCATCGCATGAAGGAGATAGAGGTGCACCACACTTTCTATGAGGGGATGAACAAGGAAACCAAGGATCTGGCGAATTCATCATCTGGAGGCGATTTCACCCAGTTGAGAGTCAGTGAAGCCAAAAAGGTGTTACGCAAGCTGTTGAATGCGAAGAAGACGTACGACAACGCAAGGGATGGGTACAGCAGAGAAAGGGTAGCAAGTGCTTCGGCTACTGACCAGGAGGAACGGATGGATTTGAAGATGGAGGAATTAAAGAAGGAGTTGCTGACTGCAATCAAGCAGAACACTCCACCACCTTCTCCGACTGGAGGCAAAGAGGCCCCAGAACTACCATATGATCAGCCGGACAACTCGCTGGATGTGGAGCAAGCAAATGCCGCAGGATACTACAATTCCAACGGCAATTGGATTCCGGGAAGGCAGAGGGATGCACCATGGAGGGACCACCAAAATTTCCGATGGGGAGATGGAAATCAGAATCAGAACCAAAATCAGGCTCCAAATCAACCCAACCCCCACCCGAACCAAAATTCCAACCGTGGCCCAACAAACCCTGACTACCAGTCTAACTGGGTAGGAAGAAATCAGCATCCTCAGAACCAAAACCCTCAAAACCAGAACCCGAACCCTGCCTATGTGCTGTTGGGGTTTGTATACTAAAAGATGCTTCGAGCGTACATGCCTTTGTACAGTCAGCTTGTGCATGTATACGAGAAACGCCACATCCACTTGTTTACCTATTTATGAGAATAAATAATATAATATAAATGGTTTATTATTGAAATATGATAAACAAGTCTAAGGCTTTTTACTAAGAAGGTCAAGTAGGGAAATTCGATGAATCTCCTCATGAGTTTTCCAGTAGGGGACTTGGCCAGATCTAGTAAGAAGAAAAACGTATTCACAACCTAGATAGGCTTTGGCTACCTATTGGAACGGTTGTGGTGTTTGTGATAATTCTCTCTTACCTAAGATGAGATTAGTAACACCGGTGTGGTAAAGCACTGAAAGGATCTAATCCGAAATGTATTCTTTATTGCTATCTACTGAAAGAATATATTTCAAGAAAGTTTAGTATTTTCTAGTCTATGATATTAATATCAATATTGTTTATTCAATCAAACGCCACTTTGACTTATCAATATGTGAGAGTTTGTACGTAACTCAAGTTCATGATATCTTGGGTGGTAGTAGTTGAATAACATGAAGGTATTGGAATATTATTTCATAGAATTCGCGTGCCCAGTGTGGTATGATTAAATCCCTAAGGGGTGATCCCCAAGAGGTGTTTGAAAAATGAATTTATTATTCAGAAAACTGCGCAGTTGGAATTTATTCCACGAATAATAAATAAAGTTTCAAACTAGAAAAACTCTTTGGAGAATTAATTTAATTCTAGTCACATAGCAGACAAAAGAATTAAATTGACGGATCAAGATAATCTTAAACGCGGGAAATATTATAAAATAAAATGGACCCAAGTTATTTGTAATTTGATGATTTAAGTGGGAGTGCAATATTATTCTTTAGTGGAATAAAATAATATTCCATTGATAATATATTAAATCATGGGTCATTTGATTTAATTAGTAATTTATCTAATGGGTGAGCCCAACACTTAAGTCATTCCATGGATCCCCAACCTAGCCCAACAAGTCTATTATAAATAGTGATGAGATGTGGAAACCCTAGCACACCATTATTCACAACACTCCTCCCTAAACCCTAGAAGCCGTCGCCGGCTCTCTCTCTCTCTCCTTGCCTCGGTTTTCGTGCCTTGGCACGTGGGAGAATTAGGGTTTTGTTTTGTTCTTGTTCTATCCTAATTCATAGGATTAGATCAAGACAATATTGAGTTTGTGATTGGGTTTCCCTAGATCTCTTCAAGACTATTATTGATTATCTAAGATCCGCCCACACGGATGGAGAATCAAGGACTAGGGAATAGGTTGGAAGATTCACGGTCGATAAACCAAGGATCTCCGGGTGGTGCAGCTAGCAACTTCGATCCTATGATGGATCAAAATGAGGTAACAATCGAATCTACATCAAATTGCATGATTATGTGTTTATTTGATGTTATATCTATAGATCTATGTTTATTGCATTAAATTGGAGTCGAATGCATAATCACCTAAATAGATCCGTTCTAGGACCTGTTTGGTTTCCGTGTCTTCCGCTGCGGTAGTCCCAACATGTGCCACCCCATCAGCGAAACAACCAGAACCAAAACCAGAACCAATTTAACCCAGGGCCTCAACATAACACCCACAACCAAAACCAAAATCAGTACCAGCACAACCACGACCAGTACAACCCTCCTGCCCAGTATAATCAGTACCCACAGAACCAAAACCAACAAAATTTCTCGGGCTACCAGTCAAACCCACCACCCCAGTATAACCAGCACCAGGGCTCGAACCAATTCCATCACCCAAACAGGTCGAGGAGGTCTATGGAGGACATGATGGGAGAGATGCTTGCCTCGCAGCAAAGCATTAAAAATGACTTGCAGTCCAGTAATGAAACAATGCAAGGAATGCAAAGTGCCCAGAAGGAGCATAGGGCAAATATGAATATGATGAACAGGCAGTTGGCCCAGCTCGCTAACTCGGTGGGCGAAATGAAAGGGAACTCAGGGAAACTCCCATCTACAGTCCATGTACCTGAAAAGACAAATGTGAGTAAGATTACACTGCGGTCCGGAGACAGCCTATAATGGACCTCAACTCAAGAACCTTATTGGGGAATCTAGTAGAGAAAGAGTGCTGAGCGACACCATCTCAGCGGAAGAGCTCAAGACGCCCCTGCCTCAGATGGAGGATCCATTTTTTCTAAACGAGAAGCCTACTGCGGAAGGAAAGGAGGGAGAAACACAACCTGGAAATGAGCAACCGGAAGGAGCAATGCCCACATCGGAACCTCAAACCCAGGAGGAACCAAGGGAAAGTCCACAAGGACTAACTGGAGAGGCTAAGGGAGAAAAACCGTTTCCATACCGGTTTGTGACGAAAAGGAAGAAGGAAAACCCTGTGGATTTCATGTCGATCTTTGGAAAGCTGGATGTCACCATACCATTCCTCCAAGCCGTGAGACTGCCCCCTCTGGGGAAGTTTATAAAGGAGTTTATAGCCGGAAAGGCCCAGGAGGATGGAAAAATCATGGTGGAAGGAATAGCGTCAGCCATTGTACAGGAGAAACTACCACCCAAGAGAGCCGACCCAGGTATGTTTACTTTACCCATAACAATTGGAGATGTGAAAATCGAGCATGCAATGTGTGATTTGGGAGCATCTATCAATGTTATGCCGTTATCCATTTATAATCGGTTAAAGGGGGTAAAATTGTCAAATACTAGGGTGTTGATCCAACTGGCTGATAGGTCATGTATAAATCCTGAGGGTGTGTTAGAAAATGTGTTGGTCAGGATACAAAACTTTACTTATCCCGCTGATTTTTATGTCATAAAAATGAGTGAACCAGAAGCTAGGGAGTCTAGCGGGATATTGTTAGGAAGACCATTTTTAAGAACGGCTAAGACAATTGTGGATATGGCCGAGGGGACAATATGCATTGACTTTAATGGTGAGAAATTTGTCTTTGACATCAATGAAGCCATGAAAAAACCAATAGATTCTGAAAATCTATGTTATGTTGATGTAATTGACCCCTTAGTCCAAGAATTTCTTGAGACCGAATTATTGCAGGAAAAGCTCCAAGCCTTGGATGTGTATGCCCAGGCTGATGTGGAAGCAGCTGCATGGTGTGATCTGATCAGTAGCCGAGGGTTGACTGACGAGGAGATCGAAGAAGCAATTACGGAATTTTGTCAGAAGTCGGAACTAGCGGGATCCGTAGGGGCCGTGCTACCGGCCAGTATGGAGGAAAAATCAGATGCTGAACAAGAGCAAGAGGAGGATTCAAAGAAGAACCCTCTACCCACGGACACACTACCCCCGCAAGTGGAGTTGAAAAAGTTGCCAGCGAACCTTAAGTATGCCTACCTCGGGGAGGAAGACTCGTTCCCTGTAATCATCAATAGCGGGTTGACTGAAGAGAAAGAGGCAAAACTACTAACTGTGCTAAGCAAAAACAAGAAGGCTATTGGATGGAGCCTTACGGACCTGGTAGGTATAAGCCCGGACGTCCGCATGCACCACATTAGGCTGGAGGATGGAGCCAAGGCACATAGAGATTCTCAAAGAAAGGTGAACCCAAACATGCGGGAAGAGATACTGAAGGAAATCTTGAAGTTACTCTCACTGGGCATTATATACTCGGTA
>NC_062969.1:21852934-21884029 GCF_023119035.1 Salvia hispanica
TTTCCTGATCTTATCAACCATGAGGGAAGTCTCTTCCTCCCTCACGCCGCGATAGGATTGAACCCTTTTGCTGCTCACCAGATGAAGCACGCATACGCTGCCGTATCTGCCGTGCCGCCAGTACTCTCCATACGGCATACGGCGCGAACGCCACGTCCCGGTTGTTGTAAAATAGTTGAACCGGGATGCTGAGTTGGGGTCGGTTTGAGAAGATTTGGTCATGGGTTTTCATGATCTCAAGCGCCGCCTCGGCCGAGGAGGCGATGAGGACGGGGACCTTGCCGAAGTGGAGCAGCATGAGGGGGCCGTAGCGTCGGGAGAGTGACTGGAGGGATCTATGCGTGCTTGAGCCCAGCTGGTGGAGGTTTCCGATTAACGGGAGCTTTGGTGGAGACAGAGGCAGCCTTCTCTGGGACTCCGGAGAATGGCTGCGGCGTCATTTGTGGAGGAAGAAGAGGAAGAGAGATGTGGAGAGTAGCACAACCAAGAAATGTGAGAAGAAAAGCATTTTTGGTTGATGGAGAATAACAAGTGTGTTTCTAGATGCCCTAGAGATAATAGCTTTGTAAATATATTCATTGGACCACTGAATTTCAATTGGAGGATTTAATACAAAATTATCTTTTAAGGTGGCGTTCGGTTGCCATGACTAATTATCATGAGACTATCCATATAGGATTAAGTTGTGGGATTATTTTAGTTGGAGGGGGAGGCTATGACTAATAATAATGAGACTATTCATCTAGGATTAAGTTGTGGGGGTCAATCTTATGAACCAAACACGATACATAATTAATCATGAGATTTAGTCTTACCAACCGAACACCCCCTAAGATAACATGCTTGAGACGGGTAGTCAGCCAACCACAAACTAATACTCCATGTGAATTGAAAGCGAAATCTACCCCCTCTATTCCAATAAAAGAGAATGAATGGCTACTACATATATTATTTGGAGATTAAAGGCCAAAATTATTTGGCCCTAAACATATGATCATTTTATCTTTTTGGTCCTAAACTTTATCTTTTGGATTTTTTGGTCTTGCACATACGGAAATTTGATCATTGTGATCCTCCGTCAATAATTCCGTTAAAAATAACAGTCAATGGAAATTTTGACCAAATTAAACTCTTAATTCTGATTTTTAAATCACTAATTAATCTTCTAAACCAAAGCAGAGCCGCACACAGAAATTAGGTCTTCTTCCAATTCAACAATGGTATATGACAGCAATCCGCAGCCTGACAATGGCTAAGATGGAATCCAATCAGCTAAACCAGCTGGGGGACATCTTCGCCCGGTTCGACATGGACCACGACGGCAGCCTCACGCAGCTGGAGATGGCCTCCCTCCTCCGCTCGCTCGGCCTCAAGCCCTCCGACGACCAGATCCACTCCCTCCTCGCCAACATGGACGCCAGCCGCAACGGCTCGATCGAATTCGACGAGCTCGTCGGCGCAATCCTCCCCGACATCAACGAGGAGGTGCTTCTCAACCGGGAACAGCACATGATGCAGGAGGCCGACACCAACGGTGACGGCGTCCTCAGCTTGCACGAATTTGCCACCATTATGGCCAAATCTGCAGTCGAATCTCGCCGAGCCTGAATCGTCTTCCTCCTCCTAGGGTTTACTCATCTTAATTTTTTTAAATTGGGGGAAGCTGATGTGGCATTATAGATTGTGGCTATGACGAACTAATTCTTCTTAATTTGTAAAGCTAATTGCGATTCATGATTTATTGGATTTATGATGAACTAATTCATATTGGATTTTCTGTCGTCATTATTGCATCCAACTCCATATAATTTGGAGATTAATTAGGAGAATAATTAGTAACTAAAAAATCAGAATTAAGAGTTTAATTTGGTCAAAATCGCCGTTGACCTTTAGTTTTTAACGGAACTATTGGCGGATGACCAAAATGATCAAATTTTCATATGTGTAGGACCTAAAAATTCCGAAAGATAAAGTTTAGGACCAAAAAGGTAAAATGGCCATATGTTTAGGACCAATTTTGGCATTTACTCTTGTTTGGACAACAAAAAGGAAAAACGTTAAATCTCTCAACGAACATAGCAATGAGATGAAAAAAGATATATTCCGCTAGGAGAATTTAAAGTGATTACACTGGGATAATTCCTGCCGAGAAAGAAAACTTTGAGAACAAATAACGAAAATAGAGGAATTGCAGAGGAAATCTACTCCCTCCATCCTTGTTAACTGAGACATTTCTTTTCGACACAGAAATTAAGAATAGTGTGCTAAGTGGATGGTGTATAAAGGTAGGAGAGATTAAAGTAGGGGACATATGCTACACCGTCCCATTAGTAAAATTTAAATTAATAGAAAAAGTAAACTGTCGCTAGTGGAATTCGTAAAAGCAAAGCAGACGGATATTGAAATTTATTTGTGGAAATTATATATTCTGAATTTTGAATTTGAAATTTTGAGAAAATAATTTGCATGTTTTTATATTATGGCGTACATTTTTTCACAAAATAACCACTTATATTTTAAAAAAAACTTGAGAATTTGTATAAATAATAAAAGAAAAATTAAGATTTTTTTTTTGCTGTGGTATAATGTGATAGAGAGATTAAGTTTTTTTTTTTTTTTTTTCGTTGTTTTCTGGAGGAGTAGTAAAATAATCTACATCAGTGAGAGAGTGTATTTACTCTATTTGGGCTTACTAACTTCCATTCTCCAATAAAAATCAACTCCATTGGAGAATAAAAGCTCCATAGTTTTGCTCTAATTAGAGAAGTTTTGTTCATTGGAAGCAAATTCGTCCTCATGACTAAATTTTTCCATATTTTTCGATTTGGATGGGCCTAGTTCTGTAACCCAATAAAATTTTTGGGTTGGCCATTTTTTTATCTTGATGGGCTTCATTTTGAAGACCAATATAATTTTTGATAGGCCCAATTTAATTGTCTGTATTTGGTTTGTGGTCTCTGACTAGACATGAAAATATTAATACAAGAATGAGCTAATTAAATAATTGTATAGCTATGGCGGCCTACAATAAGACTAAATTCAAAAAATCATCAATAGAAGTAATAATTTGATTACAAAGTCCACTGAAACTATTTTGACATTTTAAGAAATAGGGTTAGGCTTTATTTTATATGGATGAGATTCACTGTTCCATAATTGATGTTTAATTTACCATGGACCAATCTGAAATTAATAATTTTAAATTGAAATGAAAAACTACATAATGAAAAAAAACATCACATATTTAAAATTACTCCCTCCATTCCACCGAACCCACTTTCCTTTTTGATTTGTCACAACTAAGAAGATCCATTACTAAAAATAGAAACATCCTTATCTCTACTTTATTTTCTATCTCTCATATTTTATGCTCGCCTTAACAACAAAATAAAACTACATAAAATCCATATCACTCAAAGAAGGGATCATCTTCCTTGAAACGGAGGGAGTACTAAATAGACCTGTTGAAGTTAGCCTTCATTGTTAAAATAAAAGTGAGTCAAAATGTTTAAACACAAAATTACAATAATATTGAACACAAAGCAACACATTAATTCAAAAATACTACATAAATGCATTAAGCTGGATTTTATGTTCAAATTGGATCGAATGTTGATTCGTAGTTGAACTCCTGTCTTATTTTTTAAACACTAGAATGGCCTAACAATCATGTGTAGTAGCTACAACAAGCAAAGGACACTTTTTATGGGTTGCCATTCCTCGAGATTCACTCATATCTAACTCCTTCATGTTTACTCCATTAGGTAATCCAAAATCGAATTTGTGCACCAACTTGGCTAACGCTAGCTCGTCCACAGCTACCGCAAACGTAACACCAGGGCAGCCCCTCCGGCCTGCCCCAAACGGAGTAAACTCAAAATGCACACCTCTAAAGTTTATGCTCGTATCAAGAAACCTATCCGGACGAAATTCTTCTGGATTTTCCCACAGTGACGGGTCCCTAGAAATCGCCCAAGCATTGATGATCACACGTGTACCAGATGCGATGTCGTAACCTAATACATTTGTGTCTTGAGTTGATTCACGAGGGACTAGCAATGGGACCGGTGTATGCAGCCTTAGACTCTCTTTCATCACTGCTTTCAGATAAGGCATTTTCTCCAAGTCTTGCTCGCTGATTTCGTCCTTGCTTCCGGCTACTTCTCTCACTTCATTTTGCAATCTTTTCATGGTTTTCGGGTTTCTTATCAGCTCTGCCATTGTCCACTCAATAGCTTTAAGTGTTGTACTAGTTCCAGCACCAAACATATCCTGTCATATATATATATATATATATATATATATATATATAAGTAAACATATACTGTGTGAAAGAGAGATCTAAGTCATACCATGATTATAGCTTTGATAGTGTCATCTTCAATAGGTGAGCGACTTGCATTCTCTCTCTGAAAATCAAGCAATATGTCCACAAAATCCAACACACCACCATCTCCCTCTCTCCTCTCCCTAACCCTATGTTCTTCAATCACAACCTCAAAAAACTTATTAATCTTCTTAACCACTCTCACAACCCTCTCATCCACACCATTAAACCTTCTAGTCCAACTCAGCCATGGAATGTACTCCCACAAAGGTACAACCCCGACCAGCGCCGCTATCTCCGTAAGCCACTCCTTGAAATCACTCCCAACGCCATACTTCTTCCCCAACGCCACCCTACAAATCACATCATTCGTCAGAGACGTCATGAGGTCGCTCAAGTTCACAGGCTTTGAAGAAGCACCCAATTTCCTGATGTTGTCAACCATGAGGTAAAGTATGGTAGAGAGGAAAAAAAATGGGTAAATTATAAGAGAGAAACTTTCAAATTTTAGAAATACGACTAATTATTTTGAACATCCTAAAATAGCAAAATAGAATTATTATTTGTGGATGGATGGAGTAGTAAAGTACTCCCTCTACTACTCTCTCCATCACAAAGAAGATATATGATCCCTTCCTTGTGCGACACGAGATTTTATATAGCTTTATTTTGTATGTTAACTGAAGAGAATAAAATAAGAGAGATAAAATAAAGTAGAAATATAGGTGTTCATGATGAGTAATCTTGATTAAGATAAATTAAAAAGGATAATAAGTCATTTTTAGTTGGACGAGGAAAATAACATAAAATAAGAATTTGGTTCGCTAGTGATTGCACCAAGTCACAAAGTTTAAACATATCTTCATAAATTTAGGATAATGACCTATTACAACATGACACGTTGAAAACAATGTCATTACTCATAACACATAGATAACACATAGTCCCCGTCATAAGTCAATACACTATCCTTTCACCGCATTTATATCACACGACGATAGGAGGCTTAGTCTTAGGAATTGAGTTAGAGTGATTATGAGGATGAGATTGAGTGTCCCATAATTATGTACGGAGTATAATTCATGTTCATGTACCATGTCTCAATCCAAATTAAAACATTTAATATGTTTATTATAAAAAAAATTATATCATCATAAGTATTAATTTAAAAATTTAAAATTTTAATCAACTTTAAGTATTAATACTTCTTGTTTTTACTACTGTTATCATTATACCTCACATTCTCCATTAGCTCATTTCCCCTCAACATATATTATAAAATTAGGACAGACATATATCACTAACTTTTTCAACTTATTTTCCTTTATATTTCTTACAATTTTATCGAATTAAAATGAGACACGTATTAAAAGACAAAGAAAGTAGTAAACGAAGAATTTTCAGGGTTCCACCGTACTACTAATTAATAGTACTTCCTTCGTCCCATTAAAGATGACCCACTTTTCTTTTTGGTTTATTCCAATCAAGATGACTCATTACCAAAAAATAGAATTAAACACCTTTGATCTCTACTTTATTCTCTCTCTCTCTTACTTTATCCTCTCCACTTAATATACAAAATAAAGTTACATAAAATTTCGTGCTGCCTAAAGAATGGGTCATCTTCCTTTTAGACGGAGGAAATACTACATTTGGATTCAACAAAGTAGTTATAAGTAGTTAGATACCCACCAACTACCATCACCCACCAACTACTTATTATAAATAGTTATATTAGTATAGGACTATAGGTATTAATCCATCATAATAACAACTTACCAAATTAAAATTAGGGTAAATTGCCTCTAAAATCGTCAACTTTCACAATAGTTTGGAATTTTCCGTGACCTTTAAAAGTTGCGTGGAAAATCATGAACTTTGCCTTCGTGTGCTGATTTCCCGAGTTGAGTATTCCGGCTAAGCAAAATGATGATGTGTGCATTTATGCTGACATTGAAGATGATTTGGATGCTGAGTGTGTTTATTCTCATTCTTCTTCCACTTCATTTACCCTAATCCTAATTATAAAAAAAATAAAAATAAAAATAAAAGAGAAAAGAAGTAGATCTTCTCCTTCCTCACTCCAGCGCCGCTGCCACCACCTCCAGCGCCACCGCCTGCCGCTGCTCCTTGCACCACCTGCTCCTCCCCTTATTCTCTTTATTTCTCTCCTTTCTCCCTCTTTCCCCTCCTCTATCTCTCCCACTCTCAACCTCTTCGCCGCCGCTGCCACCACTGTAGGAGCGGCGGCGCTCCATCGCCCTCCGTCCCTTCCTCTCGCTGGCTTCGCCCCCATGATCACCATCCACCGCCGACCGCTCCTCCCTCTCCTCCAGAAACCACCGCCGACCGCCCCTCCCCTACCTCTCACTCCAAATATTTAAAGGCAAGATCCCCAAGTTAAAAGAGGATGTGAAATTGTGGCTGTTCGGATGATGATGTTCTACCCAACAGATCTGGAGGAGTTTTAGGTGATGTTGTATCCAGCGCCACCGCCTGCCGCCGCCCCGACGCACCACCTGCTCCGGTGCACCACCAGCCTAAACCCTATACTCAGCGAATATTTTTTTTCAACAAACACAAAACGGCGTCGTTTTATATTCCAGCTGCCTAGTCACGCTTCCGGCTGCCATATAGGATAAGTTTATGCCGGAAAATTTCAGGGTCGGGTCATTCAGGAAATTTGCACAACCCGGCAAAGTTCATGATTTTTCACGCAACTTTTTAAGTTCACGGGAAATTCCAAACTATTGTGAAAGTTGACGATTTTAGAGGCAGTTTACCCTTAAAATTACATCAAAAAAAATCAAAATCAAAGAATACTAAACGAAACATCGGAAATTGTACCATATAGCGCATGTTGGTGAACCATTACTCAAGCTAATGTTTTAGGGTATCCACGATAAGATAGACACTATTATAGACAAGCCACTTTTTTTTGTACACAGCCACAAAAATTTGTCCATCCCAATAGAGCCACAGCCACAAATCACATTATTTTTTCAATTATTGGCACAAATCACATTATTTTATTACAATTTAGAATATCTATCACCAGAAAATCAAAAAAAAAAAAAAAAAAACTCTTTTTCCGGCCTCCGGTGCCCCACAATAGGGAGCCGCGGCTCGTGCCCCCCGCCCCGTCCACGCCGAGTAGTCAGCGATGGCGTATTTGCCCCTCCCCGCCCAGGCTCACCTGTCCTCCACAATAGGGAGCCGTGCCGTGGCCGCCGAGGCTCCCCAAACTTCTAGCTTACACAGACAAGTGTTTTAAATTTAATATTCTAGCTATTAAAATATTTATATAGTGCTTTCCACAATAAATGATTTGTAGTATTCTTTTATAGGATGTGCCACTTAAACTGTCATTTCATTTTTAGATAAATATAACAAAATTCTTTTAGGTCATTGGGATCAAATTCGTTCTTCATGACCAAATTTGTCAACATTGGACTGGCCCCATTTTTTGATCCAAATGAGCCTTGTTTTGTAAACCCAGTAAAATTTCTGGATTGACCCATTTAGACGCTCACAATCGTGCTTACTTTTTAATCCATTCAATAATGATGGGCCTGGCGCATACAGTCGCGCTTATTTTTTAATCCATCATGTATAACCTATTAATTAATAAAAGTAAATAATTAATTGTAAGTATTTGAGAGTAGCTGTAATTTGATTGCATAGTTCACCATCTAAATATAAAAAGTTAAGTTAATGTTCAATAAGAATCTAGACTACTGTCAAAATACAACAAATTAAAACTTATAGTCCTATATATTTTCGTCAAAAATTGAATCGGTTAAAAACCAAAGTTTTGAGTATATATACTTTATATATGTACAATCAATTAATTCTTGAAATAAACTTTTTCTATAGTTCTAAAAAAAAGGAAAAGAAGACGACAAGTATTGTTAAAAAGGAGATGTTTGTTACAATCAAAGTCAAATTTTTTTTATTCATATGAACATGATGCCATGAGAAATACTCCCTTCGTCCCTAAAAATTTGTCATTTTTTTTCATTTCTATCCGTCCCTAAAAATTTGTCACCTTTCACTTTTACTATTTTTGGTAGTAGACCTCACATTCCACTAACTCATTCTCACTCACATTTTATTATAAAACTAATATATAAAAGTAGGACCCATATGCCACTAACTTTTTCAACTCACTTTCTATTATATTTCTTAAAACCCGTGCCGAGTCAAATAGTGACGAATTATGGGGGACGGACGGAGTAGTACTTAACAAGTATGAGGAGAAACTACTACAAGTATAGGAAACTTTTTATGCATTGTGAGTCCACTAGATTCACTAACATCCAACTCCTCCATCTTTATTCCATTAGGCAATTCGAAATCGAAGTTATGCACTAACTTTGCTAAAGCAAGCTCATAGACTGTCGTAGCGAATGTAACACCTGGACAACCCCTCCTACCTGCCCCAAACGGGATCAGCTCGAAATACAAACCTTTGTAGTCTATGTTCGTCTCAAGGAACCTCTCCGGATAAAATTGTTCAGGTTTTTCCCATAACAATGAATCCCTAGCAATTGCCCAAGCATTGATCAAGACACGTGTGCCGGATATGATGTCGTAGCCTAGTACTTTTGTGTCTTGAGTTAATTCACGAGGAACTAGTAATGGGATCGTTGGGTGCAGCCTCAAACTCTCATTTGTCACTGCTTTTAAATAAAGCATTTTCTCTAAGTCTTTCTCATCTATTTCGACCTTGCTTCCCACTACTTCTCTCACTTCATTTTGGAGTGTTTTCATGGTTGTTGGATTTCTTATAAGCTCTTTCATCGTCCATTCAAGAGTTCTGGATGTAGTATCGATTCCACCAGCATACATGTCCTTTTGAAAAGATTCATACACATTTACACTCCATTATTTATGAAACATTCAAAACAATTGATTCATTAGCCTAAAAATCAACTAATCGAAATCTGACCATTGATCATGCATGAATACTCTAGTATATATCTACTATACAAAAAAGCATCAAAATTTTAAAGTATAACAACAAATTGATGTCAAAAACTCAAATTATGATATCACAAAAGATGATTTGCTTGCAACTTTGATGAGGGTTTACAAATAAGAGAAAAATGCATGGAAAAAAAAGTGAGAAAATAGTAAAAAAAAAGAAGATATAATTTAAATTAATTCAAGATTAAAACAAATTAAAGGTTTTTGTTGAATATACCAAAACAATAAATTGAATGTTACAAGTTCAAATAATTCAACCGTGGGCCCATTCACGTACAGCACGATTTTTTGGATCATATTGATTCAATATTTCCACCAATTTAATTTCCGAACTGCATATGCGACATGTTAGTTCACGGTCAAATCAATCAAATTGAGCAAACGGCTTGAAAAATTACAAAATTTAATTAATTTATTATCAATTCCACCACTTTTAAAAATAATCAATCATATTATAAGTATATTGTTTTTCTTCATTTTTCCATTTATTTAGATTTTGAGGGATATTTTTATATAAATTTATATCACTTATTAAAACCATAGATTTTAAACCTGAAAAATATGAAATTAATATAATGTAAAAAATTATGAAATAATTAACTATCTTTAAAGTAACAAAATTAATCACAAATTAACCAAACTTTAGAATTTGCAATTTTATGATGACATATATTTTAATATACAATTAGTAAAATATATATAAAAAAAAGTGAGTAAAGAATTGTTAGTCGAAATTATTTTTCCACCTTATCAGAAAGAAAAAAAATTGACTAAAAATTCAAAGTAGATTATCTTTATCGATTGAATAAAATGAAAGAATGACATGTTTTTATATCAACGAAACGAGCATATATATATATTGTAAAATGAAAGAAAGAGAAAGAGGGTAATACCAGGATAATAGCTTTGATAGTTACATCATCAACAGGAGTGCCACTTCCTTGCCGAAGTGGAGGAGCATGAGGGGGCCGTGGCGGCGGGAGAGGGACTGGAGGGATCTGTGGGGGAGTGGGCCCACCTGGTGGAGGTTCCCCAACTACGGGAGCTTTGGAGGAGACGGCGGTGGTCTTTTTCGAGAGGATGGAGCGTGGCTGCGACGCCATTTGTGGAGGAAGAAGAGGAGGAGAGGAATGGAGAGGAGCAGAATCAAGAAATGTGAGAGAGAAAGCATTTGCATTGTAGGTGTAGTAATTTGCAGAGAAAGATGGTACACCATTATGGACTCAATGTCCCACATTGGTCGTAAGAGTAATCGGTCGATGTGTGGTGTACAGACTAAATGAGTTCTCTCTACTAACAGACTAGTCTTTTGGAATGAGTTTTTCTAGTATGTAACAAATGACCCACTAGATAGTCTTTAAAGTCTTTGAGGGACAGTTTCAGATAGTGAAACCATACACCCCAATTTTTGATGGATTTTTCGTCTACAGACTTCGCCTCTTATGTACTGCTTCAGTGTTAAGGAAGCTCAGTTTCAGCTGCATAACTTTCTATATATACGGGGTATCTTTTTCTGTTTTCTATTCTGGAATTTAGGATGTTAGAATTAGTGGAGTGTCTTGGACTCTTGATTAATCTAGTTTTATCTTTGTAACTCTAAACTATAGAATTGTTTTATATATGAGGAATGTGTTGTTAGGTAAAAATTTTGTCTGGCCCAGTCTAGCTAATTGTATGTACTCCCTCCGTCCCCGATTAAGAGTCACATTTTGACCGGACACGAGTTTTAAGAAATGTAAAGAAAAGTTGGTTGAAAAAGATAGTGGAATGTGAGACCCATTTTTTTATATTGCTTTTATAATAAAATGTGAGTGAATTGAGTTAGTGGAATATGAGACCCACTTACACTATTTATGATAAAATGAAGTGTGACTCTTAATTGGGGATGGACCGAAATAGAAAATTGTGACTCTTAATCGGGGACGGAGGGAGTATTTGTTTGTGGACTCAAATAATAATGCAAAGCTAAGCATAAATTAACTGCGGAAGGTCTTGATAGAACGGTTAATACCTAAGATAAAAGGTCTCAAATTCAAATCTACTATGTTACCTCCTTTAAAAATTTTGATTTGTTACAAATAAAAAAGGAATCGAACGAAGAAACTTTTGGTAATCCATTTAGTATTCGAATGAAATTTGAAACTATCTTCTTATTTAAGGAAAAGAAAGGGGGTGAAAACGTTTAGTCCATATTCAGTGGGAACATTAGAGTATGAGAGGACCGTGAAGGCGCATCCATGATTAAAAGAATGAATATTATATTATTGTGGAAATTATTGAAAGCAAAGCTGAATTATAAATTAAATTCATTAATGCGGGTTGCGTGCATAAGTTTTGATCTTATTTGATTTGATTATATTTTACTATAATCTACGCGAGTCCCCGTAATTACAACTAATAATGTCATTATTTTATATGTTCACGCGATTCAAAGCTTTGGCTTGGTTGGTGGCCGTTCAAATACTTGCAATATTTTTTGTTAACGCGATTCATGAAATGAGATTTAATAAGTAGTACTCAAGTAATAACTAGATAAATTGCATTGAGATTTGATATGCATAATAATATTTCATATTTAAACTTTTAAACTTTTTATTAAAATTTAGTACCGAGTATTTATTTTACATAAGTGCTTTAGTTGCAAAAGGGTCTGTTTGTGCTTTACTAAGATATTTTTTATCAACAGCCAAGACCCAAGCTGCCAATACAATATTATATATATAAAGAGTAAAGGTCAAAACTGGTCCTGAACATATGCTCATTTTATGATTTTGGTTCTATACTTGATTTTTTGAATTTTTGCATCCTAAACATTTCAACTCGGATCACAACTGGTCCTACACTAACAATTCCATCAATTTTTAAACGGTTTTAACCCGAATGAGACTGTCAAAACCATCAAAATCGGATTAAAACCGTTTAAAGTCTAAATGAGTAATAGACTAAATGAGTTCTCTCTGCTAACAGACTAGTCTTTTGGAACGAGTTTTTCTTGTACGTAACAAATGACCCACTAGATAGTCTTTAAAGTCTTTGAGGGACAGTTTCAGATAGTGAAACCATACACCCCAATTTTGATGGATTCTTCTTATGTACTTCGTCTACAGACTTCGCCACATTTTTGGAGGAAGAAGAGGAGGAGAAGAGTGGAGAGGAGCAGAATCAAGAAATGTGAAAGAGAAACCATTTGCATTGTACTACTAGTAATTTGTAGAGAAAACATCCAATGTAAATAGAGAGTTTAGCTTAAAATATCTTCATATATGTTGTTAAAATATATACACGTTTATTATATGGATGGATGGATGGAGCTTAAGTCTTAGATTTGATAGTGTTAGGATCGTTGACTGCAACGTTAGTTTGATATTGTCCGCTTTGGATCAACCCTGCACAGATTTATTTTTGGGTCATTCACAAAAAGGCTCACACTAATTGGGGTTGTACAAGAATTATATACACCTTTCGACTTCCCTCACTGATGTGAGATGAGTTTGTAACCCAACAGACAGTAGGTGAGTGGCAAGTAATTAAACATGGCTTTCATCCCAACATTAGTGAACCCACTAGAAGTTCAAAACATCCATCTTAATTAGTTATCATGCTCAACACCTGCCACCGCTCGTCATCGTTCAACCTGCACATAAGGAAAACACATGCAGGGCTGAGTATTTTGAAATACTCAGTGAACTCGTTGCCAAAACGTTTTATAAGTTATGCCACCCTTACCAAGTGAGCTCGAGTTTTAAGCAGTTATAAGAGAGTATCACGAGTATCACAAAATATATTTTCCATAGACTGGCCAGTCAAACAACTCCCCACTTTTCTCATCAATTTCCACAATCTCAACATTTCCATGGTGCGACGAAAGTGTGGCCACACTTTTCACCCACGAGACCGGCCGACTAGCAAGGACGGCTCCCGATCCCACCGTGTACACAGCCTGGTAGGGTTTGCGGCCCGTACTCAAACCCGAATTCGTTTATACATATCCATAGCCCTATAGCCCAATGGAGCGAACTCTCAAACTGGGCATCAGGCGCACAATATCACAACAAAACAGACATAGGCATGGCATAATAGTTAAACCACCCTTATTTCTCCACATTCATAAATTTGCACAAAAAAGAGTTTAAGAGTAAAGCCCACCTCGACTGCTTAGGTTTCAAGTAAGTTCTTTCCCTTGCTATCCGGCTTTGCAACTGAGGTTTCACCTTTTTAATCACATAGGCACATATCACAAATCAGATTCAATACAAACTCCTAACACATGCATGTCTCAACGCTTTTCCTTTTTTCCCACCGATCTATTTTAGCATCATTAATCAATCAAGGTCGTGTTCATCGCATAAGTTCCATTCGCATCTCAACTCTAGATCTAATATCAACATGTGTCATACAAGAGTATATTGCCATCATACACACACCACACAAACACAACACACACGTGCATACACGCACGCCACTCACACACACGCCACGCCACACTCATGCATACATATTTCCATATCCCCTTTATCCCACTTTCACTCAACAAGATGCATGAGGGTTCAAGAATACCGATTAATCGGTTAGAAAGAAGAGGAATCGAGTAGAAAGAAGAAGATTAATATGAGAATACCTTTTTGAGAAAAACGAACGGTAGAAACGAAGTAAAGACTTGGTTCTTCAAAAATCTTGAGGCTCAAACTCTAATTCTTCTCAAAGGTTGAAGGATTATTGAAGTAAAGTAGAAGAAAATTGAGAGAGAGTGGAGAAGGGAGGGGGGGCAAAAATTATGGGGGCTAGGGTTAGGGGTTCCTCTTATTTATAGTGCTCCATAAGATTTTTAGGTAAATAAAATAGAATATTTGGTAAGATTTTATTCTCCACAATTAAATAAATAAATATTGTGAAGTAGGAAAGAAGAATTAACAAAAATAGACTAGGGTATCAAGGCATGTAATTTTCGAAATATATGGCTCCCAATTAGCCAATATTTTGTTTTGGTATATTTTACGGAGTAGAATAAAATATCGCGGAGCAAAATAAAATAAAAATTCTCCCATTGGAGGAAGGGAAATAGGCGTGTAGTAGCCTTTTAAATAAGGCATGGATTTTTAATATCAACTAAAATAAGATATGACAAGATCTCTTGAGGTATGGAAAGATTTGGTAGAATATTTAAATTCTAGGTATGGAAGGGAAATATTTAAGTAAGGAATCAATTAAACAAGCAAAATAATATTTCCTTCCCAACATAGGTGATTTTCGAAAATCACCTAGGAAAATAAGGGGCTCGATTTTTCTCAATAAAAATAAGGAATAATTGGGTTTTGGATTTAATTTGGATAAATATCCCAAGAATTAAATTAAATCCGGAAAAATAGAATTCCTTCTCCAAAAGTCCAAGGGTTCGAAAATCTCAATATTTAGGTGGCTAGTATTTATGGAAATTTTTCCTAATATTCTCGCTCACCCTTAAACAAATAATTCACCTCATAATTTAATAAATTACATGTCACATCACCTAATTAACAAGTTTGACTTTTCAAACTTCCCGGTCAAGGAAACTCATGCAATAAATTCATTTATCAAATAATTCACATCTCCCACGTCATCAATAATAAATTCTAGGGCTCTAAAATTAGGGTTCGGAAATTCGGGATGTTACAGTGCAGCCCTGTTCTCTGTGGGGAGGAAACGTCTATGTTAGACGATGAGGAGGAAAAAGTATTTTTGGTGCATTTGAGGTCCTCTCGAGTGAAAGGGGAGGAGTGCAATTATAATGAGAAGGTTGATCAGATTGAGTTGTTGAGTGCTCACATTGTGACATTGAACGAGTTAGTTACGCATTCACCTCCTACAGGGGGGGTTTTCGAAGTATGGTCATCTAGACGAGAAGGAGTTCATGTCGAAGAAGAATTTCTTCGGATACGCTGACGTTGAGGGGATAAAGATGTTGTTAGTTGATCAAGATGGAGATGACGATAGACAAGTTACCTTGAATGATCTCGAAATCGCTATCGCAAACAAAAACCTACCTAGAAGACCTACAAAGAAGTTCTTGAAGCGTAGATCTACAAAGAAGTTCTTAAAGCGTACTAGGAGTCGTCACGAATTGTTATCTGTGATCGCATTTGATCCAGGAGGGGAAACTTCATGGCTTCGATTATCATTGTCTCTCGTCGTGGCTTGGTCCCAATAATTGAGTGGTAAGAAAGTTGTTGAAGTGATTGTTGCTTCGCCACATAAGGAAGTTAGGGAGGCGAAATCAATGGTTAATTTGAGTGAGTTGTTTGCTACTTTTGCTAATGATGTGACTTGCATAGTGGCTTTGGGGAGGAATTATGGTGGTCTGGAGTTCACGAAGATTGCGGAAGAATTAGGTAAAGAATCAGAAGTTTTGTTGGGTAGTCTTGATGAGGGAAAGTTTGTGCCTTGGCTTTGCTGGATTAAGTTCGTGAATGGGATAAGTGGGGGAGTTAGGAAAGTTGCAAGAAATATTAATGAGTTTTTGGAGTTTGTGGTAGGAGAGCTTGTTGGTGAGAGAAAGGAAGGTGTTAAGCGTACTCACGAGAAGGAAATATTGGAGCAACAGACATAAGGAATGACACCTCTTAACAAAGATCTGAATGTAAAGAATTTGAACCAATTGGTCACAAATGGTGCTGCATTTATTCCAAAACGGCACTCCTGCCCATTTGATCCCGAAGGAGATATATATCATCTAGCTTATGGTATCAGCGACTCTCTTCATTGCTTCGTGGTTCCCACCTTGAGGACAAGGTGGATTTTAATTAACCGTGGGGGAGTTGATACGAGAATATCTCTACAAATATCCCATCTCTCTATTATTTAGTTTAGTATTTATTTAGCATATCTTTCTCATATTTTCCCATATATCTCTTAGAATCTTTTGTCTTGCTCATTAAGTTAGTATCCCTATTATAAATAGGGCTATTGTTATTCTCATTATTCAATCAAGAAATACAATTACCGTTATCTTATTTTTATCACTTATTTCAATTCGGTATTGATCTTGGTTTGATCGACGGGCAAAGCTCCCGCGACTACCTCGTCTACCTTTTATCCCTCCGACGATCGCCTCCGCGACGCCGGAATCTTGTTAAGAGAAATCATCTCTTAACAAATGGGTCCCGAGAAATCGCTCAAACATTGATCATCACACGCGTACCAGATGCGACATCGTAGCCCAATACTTTTGTGTCTTGAATTAGTTCACGAGGGACTAGCAATGGGATTGGTGTATGCAGTCTTAGACTCTCCTTCAACCTAGCCTTTAGATAAGGAATTTTCTCCAAGTTTTTCTCATCAATTTCATCCTTGCTTATGAATACTTCTCTCACTTCATTTTGCAAAGTTTTTATGGTTGACAGATTTCTTATAAGCTCTATGACCGCCCATTCAAGAGCAGTAAATGTAGTATCAGTTCCAACAGCAAACATATCCTGTAAATATAGTATCAGTTCCCGCATCAAACATATTGTAACTTTCAAATTTACTTTTAACTTTAAACTCTTACTAATTGATTTACATAAATCACGTTAAATATTTTTTTCTCTTTTTCAAGTTATAAGAAAAGTATTGTTACCGGAACAATAGCTTTGATAGTGTCATCTTCAACAGGGGAGTGACTTGCATTCTCTTTCTGGAAATCGAGCAAAATATCAACAAAATCCAACTCACCACCATCACCCTCTCTCCTCTCTCTAACCCTATGCTCTTCAATCACAGCCTCCAGAAACTCATCAAATGCTTTAGCCACTTTTTCAATTCTCCCATCCACACCATCAAACCTTCTCATCCAACTCAGCCATGGAATGTACTCCCACATAGGTATAACCCCCAACAACGTAATCATCTCGGTTAACATCTCTTTGAAATCACTCCCCAAACCATACTTCTTCCCCAACGCCACCCATCATATCACATCGGTCAAGTTCACGGGCTTTGAAGAAGCACCCAATTTCCTGATCTTATCAACCATGAGGGAAGTCTCTTCCTCCCTCACGCCGCGATAGGATTGAACCCTTTTGCTGCTCACCAGATGAAGCACGCATACGCTGCGTATCTGCCGCCAGTACTCTCCATACGGCGCGAACGGCACGTCCCGGTTGTTGTAAAATAGTTGAACCGGGATGCTGAGTTGGGGTCGGTTTGAGAAGATTTGGTCATGGGTTTTCATGATCTCAAGCGCCGCCTCGGCCGAGGAGGCGATGAGGACGGGGACCTTGCCGAAGTGGAGCAGCATGAGGGGGCCGTAGCGTCGGGAGAGTGACCGGAGGGATCTATGCGTGCTTGAGCCCAGCTGGTGGAGGTTTCCGATTAACGGGAGCTTTGGTGGAGACAGAGGCAGCCTTCTCCGGGACTCCGGAGAATGGCTGCGGCGTCATTTGTGGAGGAAGAAGAGGAAGAGAGATGTGGAGAGTAGCACAACCAAGAAATGTGAGAAGAAAAGCATTTTTGGTTGATGGAGAATAACAAGTGTGTTTCTAGATGCCCTAGAGATAATAGCTTTGTAAATATATTCATTGGACCACTGAATTTCAATTGGAGGATTTAATACAAAATTATCTTTTAAGGTGGCGTTCGGTTGCCATGACTAATTATCATGAGACTATCCATATAGGATTAAGTTGTGGGATTATTTTAGTTGGAGGGGGAGGCTATGACTAATAATAATGAGACTATTCATCTAGGATTAAGTTGTGGGGGTCAATCTTATGAACCAAACACGATACATAATTAATCATGAGATTTAGTCTTGCCAACCGAACACCCCCTAAGATAACATGCTTGAGACGGGTAGTCAGCCAACCACAAACTAATACTCCATGTGAATTGAAAGCGAAATCTACCCCCTCTATTCCAATAAAAGAGAATGAATGGCTACTACATATATTATTTGGAGATTAAAGGCCAAAATTATTTGGCCCTAAACATATGATCATTTTACCTTTTTGGTCCTAAACTTTATCTTTTGGATTTTTTGGTCCTGCACATATGGAAATTTGATCATTTTGGTCCTCCGTCAATAATTCCGTTAAAAATAACAGTCAATGGAAATTTTGACCAAATTAAACTCTTAATTCTGATTTTTAAATCACTAATTAATCTTCTAAACCAAAGCAGAGCCGCACACAGAAATTAGGTCTTCTTCCAATTCAACAATGGTATATGACAGCAATCCGCAGCCTGACAATGGCTAAGATGGAATCCAATCAGCTAAACCAGCTGAGGGACATCTTCGCCCGGTTCGACATGGACCACGACGGCAGCCTCACGCAGCTGGAGATGGCCTCCCTCCTCCGCTCGCTCGGCCTCAAGCCCTCCGACGACCAGATCCACTCCCTCCTCGCCAACATGGACGCCAGCCGCAACGGCTCGATCGAATTCGACGAGCTCGTCGGCGCAATCCTCCCCGACATCAACGAGGAGGTGCTTCTCAACCGGGAACAGCTCATCGAGCTCTTCCGCTCCTTACATCACCGCCGCTGAGCTCGCCGGACAGATGGCTAAGATGGGGCACGCCCTCACCTACCGCGAGCTCGGCGACATGATGCAGGAGGCCGACACCAACGGTGACGGCGTCCTCAGCTTGCACGAATTTGCCACCATTATGGCCAAATCTGCAGTCGAATCTCGCCGAGCCTGAATCGTCTTCCTCCTCCTAGGGTTTACACATCTTAATTTTTTTAAATTGGGGGAAGCTGATGTGGCATTATAGATTGTGGCTATGACGAACTAATTCTTCTTAATTTGTAAAGCTAATTGCGATTCATGATTTATTGGATTTATGATGAACTAATTCATATTGGATTTTCTGTCGTCATTATTGCATCCAACTCCATATAATTTGGAGATTAATTAGGAGAATAATTAGTGACTAAAAAATCAGAATTAAGAGTTTAATTTGGTCAAAATCGCCGTTGACCTTTAGTTTTTAACGGAACTATTGACGGATGACCAAAATGATCAAATTTCCATATGTGCAGGACCTAAAAATCCGAAAGATAAAGTTTAGGACCAAAAAGGTAAAATGGCCATATGTTTAGGACCAATTTTGGCATTTACTCTTGTTTGGACAACAAAAAGGAAAAACGTTAAATCTCTCAACGAACATAGCAATGAGATGAAAAAAGATATATTCCGCTAGGAGAATTTAAAGTGATTACACTGGGATAATTCCTGCCGAGAAAGAAAACTTTGAGAACAAATAACGAAAATAGAGGAATTGCAGAGGAAATCTACTCCCTCCATCCTTGTTAACTGAGACATTTCTTTTCGACACAGAAATTAAGAATAGTGTGCTAAGTGGATGGTGTATAAAGGTAGGAGAGATTAAAGTAGGGGACATATGCTACACCGTCCCATTAGTAAAATTTAAATTAATAGAAAAAGTAAACTGTCGCTAGTGGAATTCGTAAAAGCAAAGCAGACGGATATTGAAATTTATTTGTGGAAATTATATATTCTGAATTTTGAATTTGAAATTTTGAGAAAATAATTTGCATGTTTTTATATTATGGCGTACATTTTTTCACAAAATAACCACTTATATTTTAAAAAAAACTTGAGAATTTGTATAAATAATAAAAGAAAAATTAAGATTTTTTTTTTGCTGTGGTATAATGTGATAGAGAGATTAAGTTTTTTTTTTTTTTTCGTTGTTTTCTGGAGGAGTAGTAAAATAATCTACATCAGTGAGAGAGTGTATTTACTCTATTTGGGCTTACTAACTTCCATTCTCCAATAAAAATCAACTCCATTGGAGAATAAAAGCTCCATAGTTTTGCTCTAATTAGAGAAGTTTTGTTCATTGGAAGCAAATTCGTCCTCATGACTAAATTTTTCCATATTTTTCGATTTGGATGGGCCTAGTTCTGTAACCCAATAAAATTTTTGGGTTGGCCATTTTTTTATCTTGATGGGCTTCATTTTGAAGACCAATATAATTTTCGATAGGCCCAATTTAATTGTCTGTATTTGGTTTGTGGTCTCTGACTAGACATGAAAATATTAATACAAGAATGAGCTAATTAAATAATTGTATAGCTATGGCGGCCTACAATAAGACTAAATTCAAAAAATCATCAATAGAAGTAATAATTTGATTACAAAGTCCACTGAAACTATTTTGACATTTTAAGAAATAGGGTTAGGCTTTATTTTATATGGATGAGATTCACTGTTCCATAATTGATGTTTAATTTACCATGGACCAATCTGAAATTAATAATTTTAAATTGAAATGAAAAACTACATAATGAAAAAAAACATCACATATTTAAAATTACTCCCTCCATTCCACCGAACCCACTTTCCTTTTTGATTTGTCACAACTAAGAAGATCCATTACTAAAAATAGAAACATCCTTATCTCTACTTTATTTTCTATCTCTCATATTTTATGCTCGCCTTAACAACAAAATAAAACTACATAAAATCCATATCACTCAAAGAAGGGATCATCTTCCTTGAAACGGAGGGAGTACTAAATAGACCTGTTGAAGTTAGCCTTCATTGTTAAAATAAAAGTGAGTCAAAATGTTTAAACACAAAATTACAATAATATTGAACACAAAGCAACACATTAATTCAAAAATACTACATAAATGCATTAAGCTGGATTTTATGTTCAAATTGGATCGAATGTTGATTCGTAGTTGAACTCCTGTCTTATTTTTTAAACACTAGAATGGCCTAACAATCATGTGTAGTAGCTACAACAAGCAAAGGACACTTTTTATGGGTTGCCATTCCTCGAGATTCACTCATATCTAACTCCTTCATGTTTACTCCATTAGGTAATCCAAAATCGAATTTGTGCACCAACTTGGCTAACGCTAGCTCGTCCACAGCTACCGCAAACGTAACACCAGGGCAGCCCCTCCGGCCTGCCCCAAACGGAGTAAACTCAAAATGCACACCTCTAAAGTTTATGCTCGTGTTCCGGTTGTTGTAGAACAGCCTTCCCGGGATGCTCAATTGGGGCCTGTTTGAGAAGATTAGGTCATGGGTTTTCATGATCTCACGTGCAGCCTCGGCCGAGGAGGCGATGAGGATGGGGACCTTGCCGAAGTGGAGCAGCATGAGAGGGCCGTAGCGGCGGGAGAGTGACTGGAGGGATCTGTGGGGGAGTGAGCCCAGCTGGTGGAGGTTTCCGATTAGCGGGAGCTTTGGTGGAGACGGAGGCAGGCGTTTCTCCGACCCCGGAGAATGACTGCGGAGCCATTTGTGGAGGAAGAAGAGGAAGATGGAAGTGGAGAATAGCACGGCGAACATATGTGAGAGGGAAACCATTTTCTTGTTTGTGGATACAGATCTTGGCGAGGGTGTTCTTTTATATTATTCCGGAAAAAATTAGTCTCATTCGTGGATGGCCTGTGTTTTAATGAAAATTTGGTAAAACAATAAATGATAAAAAAGTAGGTAAAATAAGAGGGATATGAAGAAAAAGTAGGTAAAGTATGGTAGAGAGGAAAAAAAATGGGTAAATTATAAGAGAGAAACTTTCAAATTTTAGAAATACGACTATTTTTTTTGAACATCCTAAAATAGCAAAATAGAATTATTATTTGTGGATGGATGGAGTAGTAAAGTACTCCCTCTACTACTCTCTCCATCACAAAGAAGATATATGATCCCTTCCTTGTGCGACACGAGATTTTATATAGCTTTATTTTGTATGTTAACTGAAGAGAATAAAATAAGAGAGATAAAATAAAGTAGAAATATAGGTGTTCATGATGAGTAATCTTGATTAAGATAAATTAAAAAGGATAATAAGTCATTTTTAGTTGGACGAGGAAAATAACATAAAATAAGAATTTGGTTTGCTAGTGATTGCACCAAGTCACAGAGTTTAAACATATCTTCATAAATTTAGGATAATGACCTATTACAACATGACACGTTGAAAACAATGTCATTACTCATAACACATAGATAACACATAGTCCCCGTCATAAGTCAATACACTATCCTTTCACCGCATTTATATCACACGACGATAGGAGGCTTAGTCTTAGGAATTGAGTTAGAGTGATTGTGAGGATGAGATTGAGTGTCCCATAATTATGTACGGAGTATAATTCATGTTCATGTACCATGTCTCAATCCAAATTAAAACATTTAATATGTTTATTATAAAAAAAATTATATCATCATAAGTATTAATTTAAAAATTTAAAATTTTAATCAACTTTAATAATCAATTTTATCATATAAAAGTTATATCATGTGAAAAATAATTATGTATCATAATTCGGTGCAAACGTAAAAAATTCAACTAATGTAAATACAAAAAATTTAAATTAAAAGAAAAAATCAGAAAAACATGTCAAAATTAATAAATTTGGCCAACAAAATTAACTGGATCACTGTACTTAGGCTCGGGGCCCTAGGCTATAAGCCTATAGAGAACTAATGCAATCCGTCCAAAAAACTTACCACAATTTTCTTTTTTAGCCTCTTTAAAAAAATTGTCGCTCTCTATATATTATTGTAATTCGCAAAAGCAAAGCAGGCGGATGATAAAAATTATTTTATAGAAATTATAATATTTTTAAATTTTGAATTTAAAATTTGAGAAAATAATTTGCATATGTTTTTTTTTTTGTGATGGCGGAAATTTTTGCACAGAATAATCACTTAAAATCTCAAAATTTTGATAATTTGTATAAACAATAACCCTTTTGTCCGCCATTATGTTTCCTAGTTTTTCATTTTGATTCGTCCCTTATTAAATCGTCATACTTCTTGTTTTTACTACTGTTATCATTATACCTCACATTCTCCATTAGCTCATTTCCCCTCAACATATATTATAAAATTAGGACAGACATATATCACTAACTTTTTCAACTTATTTTCCTTTATATTTCTTACAATTTTATCGAATTAAAATGAGACACGTATTAAAAGACAAAGAAAGTAGTAAACGAAGAATTTTCAGGGTTCCACCGTACTACTAATTAATAGTACTTCCTTCGTCCCATTAAAGATGACCCACTTTTCTTTTTGGTTTATTCCAATCAAGATGACTCATTACTAAAAAATAGAATTAAACACCTTTGATCTCTACTTTATTCTCTCTCTATCTTACTTTATCCTCTCCACTTAATATACAAAATAAAGTTACATAAAATTTCGTGCTGCCTAAAGAATGGGTCATCTTCCTTTTGGACGGAGGAAATACTACATATGGATTCAACAAAGTAGTTATAAGTAGTTAGATACCCACCAACTACCACCACCCACCAACTACTTATTATAAGTAGTTATATTAGTATAGGACTATAGGTATTAATCCATCATAATAACAACTTACCAAATTAAAATTAGGGTAAATTGCCTCTAAAATCGTCAACTTTCACAATAGTTTGGAATTTTCCGTGACCTTTAAAAGTTGCGTGGAAAATCATGAACTTTGCCTTCGTGTGCTGATTTCCCGAGTCGAGTATTCCGGCTAAGCAAAATGATGATGTGTGCATTTATGCTGACATTGAAGATGATTTGGATGCTGAGTGTGTTTATTCTCATTCTTCTTCCACTTCATTTACCCTAATCCTAATTATAAAAATAATAAAAATAAAAATAAAAGAGAAAAGAAGTAGATCTTCTCCTTCCTCACTCCAGCGCCGCTGCCACCACCTGCCGCCGCTCCTTGCACCACCTGCTCCTCTCCTTATACTCTTTATTTCTCTCCTTTCTCCCTCTTTCCCCTCCTCTATCTCTCCCACTCTCAACCTCTTCGCCGCCGCTGCCACCACTGTAGGAGCGGCGGCGCTCCATCGCCCTCCGTCCCTTCCTCTCGCTGACTTCGCCCCCATGATCACCATCCACCGCCGACCGCTCCTCCCTCTCCTCCAGAAACCACCGCCGACCGCCCCTCCCCTACCTCTCACTCCAAATATTTAAAGGCAAGATCCCCAAGTTAAAAGAGGATGTGAAATTGTGGCTGTTCGGATGATGATGTTCTACCCAGCAGATCTGGAGGAGTTTTAGGTGATGTTGTATCCAGCGCCACCGCCTGCCGCCGCCCCGACGCACCACCTGCTCCGGTGCACCACCAGCCTAAACCCTATACTCAGCGAATATGTTTTTTCAACAAACACAAAACGGCGTCGTTTTATATTCCAGCTGCCTAGTCACGCTTCCGGCTGCCATATAGGATAAGTTTATGCCGGAAAATTTCAGGGTCGGGTCATTTAGGAAATTTGCACAACCCAGCAAAGTTCATGATTTTTCACGCAACTTTTTAAGTTCACGGGAAATTCCAAACTATTGTGAAAGTTGACGATTTTAGAGGCAGTTTACCCTTAAAATTACATCAAAAAAAATCAAAATCAAAGAATACTAAACGAAACATCGGAAATTGTACCGTATAGCGCATGTTGGTGAACCATTACTCAAGCTAATGTTTTAGGGTATCCACGATAAGATAGACACTATTATAGACAAGCCACTTTTTTTTGTACACAGCCACAAAAATTTGTCCATCCCAATAGAGCCACAACACAAATCACATTATTTTTTCAATTATTGGCACAAATCACATTATTTTATTACAATTTAGAATATCTATCACCAGAAAATAAAAAAAAAAAAAAAAAAAAAAAAAAAAAAAAAAAAAAAAAAAACTCTTTTTCTGGCCTCCGGTGCCCCACAATAGGGAGCCGCGGCTCCTGCCCCCCGCCCTGTCCACGCCGAGTAGTCAGCGATGGCGTATTTGCCCCTCCCCGCCCAGGCTCACCTGTCCTCCACAATAGGGAGCCGTGCCGTGGCCGCCGAGGCTCCCCAAACTTCTAGCTTACACAGACAAGTGTTTTAAATTTAATATTCTAGCTATTAAAATATTTATATAGTGCTTTCCACAATAAATGATTTGTAGTATTCTTTTATAGGATGTGCCACTTAAACTGTCATTTCATTTTTAGATAAATATAACAAAATTCTTTTAGGTCATTGGGATCAAATTCGTTCTTCATGACCAAATTTGTCAACATTGGACTGGCCCCATTTTTTGATCCAAATGAGCCTTGTTTTGTAAACCCAGTAAAATTTCTGGATTGACCCATTTAGACGCTCACAATCGTGCTTACTTTTTAATCCATTCAATAATGATGGGCCTGGCGCATACAGTCGCGCTTATTTTTTAATCCATCATGTATAACCTATTAATTAATAAAAGTAAATAATTAATTGTAAGTATTTGAGAGTATCTGTAATTTGATTGCATAGTTCACCATCTAAATATAAAAAGTTAAGTTAATGTTCAATAAGAATCTAGACTACTGTCAAAATACAACAAATTAAAACTTATAGTCCTATATATTTTCGTCAAAAATTGAATCGGTTAAAAACCAAAGTTTTGAGTATATATACTTTATATATGTACAATCAATTAATTCTTGAAATAAACTTTTTCTATAGTTCTAAAAAAAAGGAAAAGAAGACGACAAGTATTGTTAAAAAGGAGATGTTTGTTACAATCAAAGTCAAATTTTTTTTATTCATATGAACATGATGCCATTAGAAATACTCCCTTCGTCCCTAAAAATTTGTCATATTTTTTCATTTCCGTCCGTGCCTAAAAATTTGTCACCTTTCACTTTTACTATTTTTATTAGTAGACCTCACATTCCACTAACTCATTCTCACTCACATTTTATTATAAAACTAATATATAAAAGTAGGACCCATATGCCACTAACTTTTTCAACTCACTTTCTATTATATTTCTTAAAACCCGTGCCGAGTCAAATAGTGACGAATTATGGGGGACGGACGGAGTAGTACTTAACAAGTATGAGGAGAAACTACTACAAGTAAAGGAAACTTTTTATGCATTGTGAGTCCACTAGATTCACTAACATCCAACTCCTCCATCTTTATTCCATTAGGCAATTCGAAATCGAAGTTATGCACTAACTTTGCTAAAGCAAGCTCATAGACTGTCGTAGCGAATGTAACACCTGGACAACCCCTCCTACCTGCCCCAAACGGGATCAGCTCGAAATACAAACCTTTGTAGTCTATGTTCATTTCAAGGAACCTCTCCGGATAAAATTGTTCAGGTTTTTCCCATAACAATGAATCCCTAGCAATTGCCCAAGCATTGATCAAGACACGTGTGCCGGATATGATGTCGTAGCCTAGTACTTTTGTGTCTTGAGTTAATTCACGAGGAACTAGTAATGGGATCGGTGGGTGCAGCCTCAAACTCTCATTTGTCACTGCTTTTAAATAAAGCATTTTCTCTAAGTCTTTCTCATCTATTTCGACCTTGCTTCCCACTACTTCTCTCACTTCATTTTGGAGTGTTTTCATGGTTGTTGGATTTCTTATAAGCTCTGTCATCGTCCATTCAAGAGTTGTGGATGTAGTATCGGTTCCACCAGCATACATGTCCTTTTGTAAAGATTCATACACATTCATACTCCATTATTTATGAAACATTCAAAACAATTGATTCATTAGCCTAAAAATCAACTAATCGAAATCTGACCATTGATCATGCATGAATACTCTAGTATATATCTACTATACAAAAAAGCATCAAAATTTTAAAGTATAACAACAAATTGATGTCAAAAACTCAAATTATGATATCACAAAAGATGATTTGCTTGCAACTTTGATGAGGGTTTACAAATAAGAGAAAAATGCATGGAAAAAAAAGTGAGAAAATAGTAAAAAAAAGAAGATATAATTTAAATTAATTCAAGATTCAAACAAATTAAAGGTTTTTGTTGAATATACCAAAACAACAAATTGAATGTTACAAGTTCAAATAATTCAACCGTGGGCCCATTCACGTACATCACGATTTTTTGGATCATATTGATTCAATGTTCCACCAATTTAATTTCCGAATTGCATATGCGACATGTTAGTTCACGGTCAAATCAATCAAATTGAGCAAACGGCTTGAAAAATTACAAAATTTAATTAATTTATTATCAATTCCACAACTTTTAAAAATAATCAATCATATTATAAGTATATTGTTTTTCTTCATTTTTCCATTTATTTAGATTTTGAGGGATATTTTTATATAAATTTATATCACTTACTAAAACCATAGATTTTAAACCTGAAAAATATGGAATTAATATAATGTAAAAAATTATGAAATAATTAACTATCTTTAAAGTAACAAAATTAATCACAAATTAACCAAACTTTAGAATTTTCAATTTTATGATGACATATATTTTAATATACAATTAGTAAAATATATAAAAAAAAAAGTGAGTAAAGAATTGTTAGTCGAAATTATTTTTCCACCTTATCAGAAAGAAAAAAAATTGACTAAAAATTCAAAGTAGATTATCTTTATCGATTGAATAAAATGAAAGAATGACATGTTTTTATATCAACGAAACGAGCATATATATATATTGTAAAATGAAAGAGAGAGAAAGAGGGTAATACCAGGATAATAGCTTTGATAGTGTCATCATCAACAGGAGTGCCACTTCCATTGTCCCTCTGGAAATCAAGCAATATGTCCACAAAATCCAAGTCACCACCATCACTCTCTCTCCTCTCTCTAACCCTATGCTCTTTAATCACACTCTCCAAAAACTCATCCAATGCTTTAGCCACTCTCTCAATCCTACCATCCACACCATCAAACCTCCTCATCCAACTCAACCATGGAATGTACTCCCACAAAGGTACAACCCCCAACAGCTCCTCAAAGTCCGCTATAGTTCTGTGAAAATTCCTCTCTCCGCAGCTGGACTTCTTCCCCAGCGCCACCATGCTGATCACATCGTTTGTCATCGACGCCACCGCGTCCTTCAGGTTGATCACAGCCGTGGATGAAGAACGGATCTTGTCGACCATGAGGGACGTCTCTTCCTCCATCACGCGGCGGTAGGACTGGACCCTCTTGCTGCTCAGGAGATGAAGCACGCATACGCTGCGGAGGAGGCGACGAGGACGGGGACCTTGCCGAAGTGGAGGAGCATGAGGGGGCCGTGGCGGCGGGAGAGGGACTGGAGGGATCTGTGGGGGAGTGGGCCCACCTGGTGGAGGTTCCCCAACTACGGGAGCTTTGGAGGAGACGGCGGTGGTCTTTTTCGAGAGGATGGAGCGTGGCTGCGACGCCATTTGTGGAGGAAGAAGAGGAGGAGAGGAGTGGAGAGGAGCAGAATCAAGAAATGTGAGAGAGAAAGCATTTGCATTGTAGGTGTAGTAATTTGCAGAGAAAGATGGTACACCATTATGGACTCAATGTCCCACATTGGTCGTAAGAGTAATCGGTCGATGTGTGGTGTACAGACTAAATGAGTTCTCTCTACTAACAGACTAGTCTTTTGGAATGAGTTTTTCTAGTATGTAACAAATGACCCACTAGATAGTCTTTAAAGTCTTTGAGGGACAGTTTCTGATAGTGAAACCATACACCCCAATTTTTGATGGATTTTTCGTCTACAGACTTCGCCTCTTATGTACTGCTTCAGTGTTAAGGAAGCTCAGTTTCAGCTGCATAACTTTCTATATATACGGGGTATCTTTTTCTGTTTTCTATTCTGGAATTTAGGATGTTAGAATTAGTGGAGTGTCTTGGACTCTTGATTAATCTAGTTTTATCTTTGTAACTCTAAACTATAGAATTGTTTTATATATGAGGAATGTGTTGTTAGGTAAAAATTTTGTCTGGCCCAGTCTAGCTAATTGTATGTACTCCCTCCGTCCCCGATTAAGAGTCACATTTTGACCGGACACGAGTTTTAAGAAATGTAAAGAAAAGTTGGTTGAAAAAGATAGTGGAATGTGAGACCCATTTTTTTATATTGCTTTTATAATAAAATGTGAGTGAATTGAGTTAGTGGAATATGAGACCCACTTACACTATTTATGATAGAATGAAGTGTGACTCTTAATTGGGGATGGACCGAAATAGAAAATTGTGACTCTTAATCGGGGACGGAGGGAGTATTTGTTTGTGGACTCAAATAATAATGCAAAGCTAAGCATAAATTAACTGCGGAAGGTCTTGATAGAACGGTTAATACCTAAGATAAAAGGTCTCAAATTCAAATCTACTATGTTACCTCCTTTAAAAATTTTGATTTGTTACAAATAAAAAAGGAATTGAACGAAGAAACTTTTGGTAATCCATTTAGTATTCGAATGAAATTTGAAACTATCTTCTTATTTAAGGAAAAGAAAGGGGGTGAAAACGTTTAGTCCATATTCAGTGGGAACATTAGAGTATGAGAGGACCGTGAAGGCGCATCCATGATTAAAAGAATGAATATTATATTATTGTGGAAATTATTGAAAGCAAAGCTGAATTATAAATTAAATTCATTAATGCGGGTTGCGTGCATAAGTTTTGATCTTATTTGATTTGATTATATTTTACTATAATCTACGCGAGTCCCCGTAATTACAACTAATAATGTCATTATTTTATATGTTCACGCGATTCAAAGCTTTGGCTTGGTTGGTGGCCGTTCAAATACTTGCAATATTTTTTGTTAACGCGATTCATGAAATGAGATTTAATAAGTAGTACTCAAGTGATAACTAGATAAATTGCATTGAGATTTGATATGCATAATAATATTTCATATTTAAACTTTTAAACTTTTTATTAAAATATAGTACCGAGTATTTATTTTACATAAGTGCTTTAGTTGCAAAAGGGTCTGTTTGTGCTTTACTAAGATATTTTTTAGCCAAGACCCAAGCTGCCAATACAATATTATATATATAAAGAGTAAAGGTCAAAAATGGTCCTGAACATATGCTCATTTTATGATTTTGGTTCTATACTTGATTTTTTGAATTTTTGCATCCTAAACATTTCAACTCGGATCACAACTGGTCCTACACTAACAATTCCATCAATTTTTAAACGGTTTTAACCCGAATGAGACTGTCAAAACCATCAAAATTGGATTAAAACCGTTTAAAGTCTAAATGAGTAATAGACTAAATGAGTTCTCTCTGCTAACAGACTAGTCTTTTGGAACGAGTTTTTCTTGTACGTAACAAATGACCCACTAGTTAGTCTTTAAAGTCTTTGAGGGACAGTTTCAGATAGTGAAACCATACACCCCAATTTTGATGGATTCTTCTTATGTACTTCGTCTACAGACTTCGCCACATTTTTGGAGGAAGAAGAGGAGGAGAAGAGTGGAGAGGAGCAGAATCAAGAAATGTGAAAGAGAAACCATTTGCATTGTACTAATAGTAATTTGTAGAGAAAACATCCAATGTAAATAGAGAGTTTAGCTTAAAATATCTTCATATATGTTGTTAAAATATATACACGTTTATTATATGGATGGATGGATGGAGCTTAAGTCTTAGATTTGACAGTGTTAGGATCGTCAACTGCAACGTTAGTTTGATATTGTCCGCTTTGGATCAACCCTGGACAGATTTATTTTTGGGTCATTCACAAAAAGGCTCACACTAATTGGGGTTGTACAAGAATTATATACACCTTTCGACTTCCCTCACTGATGTTAGATGAGTTTGTAACCCAACAGACAGTAGGTGAGTTAGTTAAACCACCCTTATTTCTCCACATTCATAAATTTGCACATAAAAGAGTTTAAGAGTAAAGCCCACCTCGACTGCTTAGGTTTCAAGTAAGTTCTTTCCCTTGCTATCCGGCTTTGCAACTGAGGTTTCACCTTTTTAATCACATAGGCACATATCACAAATCAGATTCAATACAAACTCCTAACACATGCATGTCTCAACGCTTTTCCTTTTTTCCCACCGATCTATTTTAGCATCATTAA
>NC_062969.1:21884129-21930345 GCF_023119035.1 Salvia hispanica
ACTAACAATTCCATCAATTTTTAAACGGTTTTAACCCGAATGAGACTGTCAAAACCATCAAAATTGGATTAAAACCGTTTAAAGTCTAAATGAGTAATAGACTAAATGAGTTCTCTCTGCTAACAGACTAGTCTTTTGGAACGAGTTTTTCTTGTACGTAACAAATGACCCACTAGTTAGTCTTTAAAGTCTTTGAGGGACAGTTTCAGATAGTGAAACCATACACCCCAATTTTGATGGATTCTTCTTATGTACTTCGTCTACGGACTTCGCCACATTTTTGGAGGAAGAAGAGGAGGAGAAGAGTGGAGAGGAGCAGAATCAAGAAATGTGAAAGAGAAACCATTTGCATTGTACTAATAGTAATTTGTAGAGAAAACATCCAATGTAAATAGAGAGTTTAGCTTAAAATATCTTCATATATGTTGTTAAAATATATACACGTTTATTATATGGATGGATGGATGGAGCTTAAGTCTTAGATTTGACAGTGTTAGGATCGTCAACTGCAACGTTAGTTTGATATTGTCCGCTTTGGATCAACCCTGGACAGATTTATTTTTGGGTCATTCACAAAAAGGCTCACACTAATTGGGGTTGTACAAGAATTATATACACCTTTCGACTTCCCTCACTGATGTTAGATGAGTTTGTAACCCAACAGACAGTAGGTGAGTGGCAAGTAATTAAACATGGCTTTCATCCCAACATTAGTGAACCCACTAGATAGTCTTTGTAAATTGTAACTCTAATTTGTTTTGATAGAAGCAATGTGTATGTTGTTCGGCAATGATGGTGGAATGAATGTACAGCTGCAAATTAACCCATTTTATTGTGATACGCCCTTCAAATTTTCTATTCGCTTGATTACCGATAAAAATAATCAACAAAGAAATTTTATACTACGGAGTATTAAATTTGGTTACCCATTTAATATCCAAACGAAATCAACATCTTCCTATTTAAGAAAAAGAAAGGGTGTGAGTTTGGAACATCGTAAGGCAGTTTAATTTGGTCCATATTCGATGGGGACGTTAGAGTATTGAGAGGATCTTTCTCCATAAATAATTAAAGAATGAAAGTTCAAATGTGGTGGAAATTATTGAAAGCAAAACTTAATGTAAACTAAAATCTTTATTGCGGATTACGTGCATAAGTTTAGATATCTTATTTGTTTTGATTTAATTTATTCATTAAAAGAATTTAAATTCAAGTATTATGAAAATTATTGAAAGCGAAACTTAATGTAAACTAAAATCTTTATTGCAGGTTGCATGCATAAGTTTTGATAGTCTTATTTGTTTTGATTTAATTTTTAAAGAATTTAAATTCAAGTATTATCAAAATTATTGAAAGCGAAACCTAATGTAAACTAAAATCTTTATTGCGGGTTGCATGCAGAAAGAGGTGCCCACGGTTCAGGAACCGGCGGTTAAGGTTGGGAACCGCCGGTTCCGGTTTTAGAAATTGTTGAACGGGAACCGAACCGCGAGTGTGTTTCGCGGTTATGGTTCCGGTTCCAAACCCGCCGGTTTTGGTTCCAAATCGACGGTTTTCCGGTGGTTTTTTACGATTTCTCACAGTTCCGAACCGCCGGTTTTTTGCGGTTCCGACTTGATTTCACGGTTTTCTGACGATTTTTCGCGGTTTTGGTTTGAAACCGTTCGGAACCGACGGTTCCGGCACGATTTCGGTTCAAAATTTTTTGAACCTGAACCGAACCACGGTTCAAAAATCGACGGTTTCGGTTCAGATAAATTCTCACGGTTTCGGTTCGGAACCGTAACCGGCGGTTACAGTTTCGGTTTTAACCGCCGGTTCGATAAACCTTGGGCAGGTCTACATGCAGCATGCATAAGTTTTGATAGTATCTTATTCAATAAAATAAAGCTCTAGGTGGGCGTTCGAATAGTTTATATTGAATTTTCTTTGCATTATTTTATACACGCGATTCACGAAATGTAGTTTAATAACGCAAAAAAGTACTATTATATTCCTCTTCATCCCACTATAAGTGACACATTTTCCTTTTTTGGATACTCCACTCTAATTAAAATATTTATTTGAATGAAAACATTAATCTCTCTACTTTTTCCCTTTCTTACTTTATTATCTATCCATTTAACTCAAAAAAATAATACTCCATCACTCTAAAACCCAATTCTACCAATAAAATATTATTTGTACATATAGTTAGAGGGGTGCAAAATGACAACACCTCTTAAAGTTACACTGTGACACCACGCTACACTGCAATACCCAATACACTGACAGCCCGAGAAAATTTAACCTTGACCCTTTTTTATGATTGCCACATGGCAGCTGATTATTCGTCCAAGTGTACAACTGATTGGCTAAGAATGGTGGTATGATGTTACTTGTGTGGTCATTTTAACACAAACCTATAGTTAGATATTTAGATATAAAAAGGATAAATTCAAATGTGAACACTTCATAGTGTGAATTGAACGTGAGAATATTCTTAACCTTTGAGCATAGATTTACACATACACATCTAATATCTAAATCCTCGTTACCAAACTCCATATATGATATATCAATGCTAAAGGGACTTCAGAGTTTAGTTTAGGTGGTAAAATAGTTGTTAGATGCTGATACAACCAAACAGGAGAACTCATCCCAAAAGACTAGCCTGTTAGGAGAGAGAGTCCGCCTATATACCTCACACCAGTTGCTCTCACAACCAATGTGGGAATTGAGTCCGTAACATTCGACCCTTCTTTAAGGGCCAACATCCTCGTTGGTCACGGCCACGTTGGTCACGGCTGGTTCTTTGCCAGGCCACTACTCCGTGGGCCACCACTCCGAGTTCTCGTTCTTCTGAAAGTATGGATATATGTAAGGTCTGACATTCACTGGGCGGGAACCCGGCAAGAGATGGATATGGTGATCAAAAGGCCGCTGCGGAGGCATGCCTTCGGGCAGGCCAAAAACATCCCCAAACTGTCTTAGTACCGCCGCCACCCCAGGGGAAGATCCGACGGAAAATCTTGTTGCACTTCTGTCGCCGGACTCAGTTCCTCTTGCTTGAGCATCAAGATCTCATAACACTCAACGTCCCCGTGTGAGGGCAGCCAAGAAACAAGGGAGTGGAGGGATACACGGCGTGGTGGGGGCAAAATACCCCGTAACGTGATAGGCTTATCCCCTCGAGTAAAATCCAAAGTCTTCCCTACAAAATCTGTCATCACCTTTCCCAAAGACTCCAACCAATCCATCCCTAAAACAATGTCGGGGCCGTGGACGGGTAAGATGTGAAGGTCCACCAAGAGCACTGTTCCCGGTACTTCTAATTTAGTCTGTCTCGCCATGTGTGTGCAAAGCAGTGCGGTGCCATTCCCGACAAACACCTTAAAGGGTCGGATATGGGATAGTGGAATGTGCAGCTGCTCCGCCACCGCTGGGTGCATAAAATCTCTATCACTACCCGTGTCGATTAAAATACTCACATCCCGGTTCTGGATTGAGCCCACGATCCCCAAAGGTTGTGATCGACGGTCCCACTGCATCGAGTTAATGTGGACCGAATCAGCCCTTGTAGTCTCGTCATCATACTCATCGAGAGGTCCCGTCTCCATCTCCCCATCCTTGTCCGCTAACACAGTAACCTTTGTTTGCATACGTGGACGATCGCCCACTTCTCTGGGCAGTGATAGCAAAGACCGAAGTGCGACCGCTCGGTCTTCTCTGCCTGGGAAACCCGAATTAGTGGAAACTTTGGGTTGATGGGGGCACGACCCGACTGCCCCTGAGATGTACCCGCCGCTATGACGGGTTGAGTTGATGGCTGGGCTGTTGTGGATCCCGAGCTCACCCTCCCGTCCTGGTTCTGCCACTGTCGTCTCTCGCCGAGACAGGTTGTGCCGCGGGGACTCGGTCTCCCTGTTCATCCCCAAATTCCACCGCCAGCAGCATTGCTTCTGCGAAGGATTGTGGTCTATGTAACCGTAAACGCTCCTGGATATCCGCCCTAAGGCCCGCAACAAACAGAGTGAATAGATCGGTCTCGGACACGCCTCGCATGCGGTTGAGGTACTTTTCGAAAGTATCATGGTATTCCAAGACCGTTCCCGTCTGCGTCAACTTGGCGATCAAACCATAATAACCTTTAAAGCTCTGACGGTCAAAACGGTGAAGAACATCCTCCAGAAACTCCTGCCATGTGACAAAGCACCAATTGATACAGACCAAACAGGAGAACTCATCCCAAAAGACTAGCTTGTTAGGAGAAAGAGCCCATTTAGCCTATATACCCCACACCAGTTGTTCTCGCAACCGATGTTGGAATTGAGTCCGTAACATTCGACCCTCCTTTAAGGGCCAACGTCCTCATTGGTCACGGCCACGTCGGTCACGTCTGGTTCTATGCTAGGCCACCACTCCGTGGGCCACCACTCCGAATTCTTGTTGGTCACAACTACGTTGGTCACGGCGGATTCTTTGCACGACCACCACTCCGAGTCAGCCCCAAACATACTCGTTGGTCACGGCGAGTTCGTTGCCCGGCCACCACTCCGAGTCGTTTGAGCTCTGAAAGAGCAGGTTTTTCGGTGTTGTGTTAAATTAAAGGTGCATCCAACTAATCAGGATGAAAATCCCAACCTAGCTGATTCATTGGCACGAAGACCGGAACCTGGTATCAAATAAATTCCTCAACCCACTTCTACTGGCTAGTATAGTGGAGGTAAGGGTCGAATCCCACAGAGATGGACATGTTAAGATAATCGTGGTGATAGTCTAGATGGTTTTGGTTAGCTACCACGCTTTTGGGTTGATACTTTACCTAGACAGAAATTAAAAGTGGTACTCTACTGACTGGGTGGCGTGAAAGTGACCGACATGTGGTTGTGTACGTAAAAATAGGGGACAAGGTGTCTTAGAGACATGTGGACAGTAAACAGTTACTAAATAAGGTAATATGGAATAACAGGGGATATGTGGTGTCTGGGTGGCAACTCTGACAAGTATGGAGGGTACAAACTTAAAGTAAAGGACAAAAGCAAAGGGTAACTAAAAAGCAAAAGTGGTCTAGAAAAAGTGGATTGTGATGTTTTCTTCTTCAACAAGTATGCACAAAATATATATGAACACAAAATCCATGGATGAACTCAGATTCACAACTTCAAACATAAGATCCATAAATTGAAAAGCTTAAACTTGAAGATTAACGGCTAATAACTCCAGATTACTGCTACTGGCTAACATGCAAGGTGACAACGGCAACGCAGAATGAGAAACTCATGCACGAAAACTTAAACTGAAACATGAACTTGAAATTCCAGTTAACAAACCCAGATCTAGCCTACTCAAACAAAAGATGCTCTTAGAGATGGTAATCGAGAGAGGCGATGTTAATCATCTTGCTAGGCATAAGAACACAGAGAGAATTGGGAGTAGAAGATCGTTTGTATATTCTGAGATGTATCTTTCAATATTTACAGCCCCTAATTATATAGGGAAGACTAATTCCTATCTATGGAAAATGTATCACCTTATTCTAGGAAATAGTATCAATTACAGTATAATCTCAGTCAATCAAATTATTTCCACAATCTTCTCTTCTTTTGTTAATATCTCGGTTGATATCTTTTGACACTCCCCCACAAGTTGAGCAACGGTATCTCCGATACTCAACTTGTCCAGTATTTCCTTGAAGACTTTTGGATGGACTGCTTTGGTCAGTATGTCTGCGAGTTGTTCTTCAGATCAAACAAATGGGAACTCTATGATTCCTCCTTCGAGTTTCTCCTTTATGAAGTGACGATCAACTTCGACATGTTTGGTTCGATAATGTTGCACCGGGTTCTCTGAAATACTGATTGCTGCCTTATTGTCACAAAATAGTTGACTTTTCCTTGTAGGTGGAAAGCCAATCTCTGTCAACAACCTCCTTAGACACATTATTTCCATCAGTCCACTTTTGATTCCTCGAAACTCTGCCTCCGCACTGGATAGAGCTATGACCTTTTGCTTCTTACTTCTCCAAGTAACTAAGTTTCCTCCAATGAAGGTGAAGTATCCTCCAGTGGACATTCTGTCAACAGGATTGCTTGCATCGGTATATCCGTCGATCTCCAGATCATCTCCTTTTTCTAGGAATACTCCATAGCCAACAGTTTCCTTTAGATATCTCACAATTCTCAAAGCTGCTTCCATATGATGGATTTGAGGTTGGTGCAAACTGGCTGACCACTCCGACTGCATACGTGATGTCAGGTCTAGTGTGTGAGAGGTAGATAAGCTTCCCTACTAATCGTTGATATCCTTCCCGTTCTGTCAGCTCAGCTCCTTCTTCAATCTTCTGTCCATGGCTGGTAATCATTGGAGTTTCTGCAGGCTTGCAGTCTAACAATCCAGTTTCTGCAGGCTTGCAGTCTAACAATCCAGTTTCTGCAAGTAGGTCTAGAACATACTTTTTCTGCCTTAGGAATATTCCGTGCCTAGATCTTAATACCTCGATTCCAAGGAAGTAAGTGCTCCTAAATCTTTCATCTCGAATTCTTTGAATAAGTTTTCCCTCAGGCTTTGAATTTCCTCTGTATCGTCTCCAGTAATGATCATGTGATCAACATAAATGATCAGACATGAAACTTTTCCATCTCTCCTTTTTGTAAAAAGTGTATGGTCTGAATGACTTTGTATAAACCCGTGTTTGAACATTGCTTGACAGGACCTTCCAAACCAGATTCTTGGAGACTGCTTCAAACCATACAGTGTTTTCTTGAGTCGATACACTTGCCTTGTTCTGAACTCCCCAAAACATCCAGGGGGAACTTCCATATACACTTCTTTATTCTTCTCTAGTTCACCATGGAGAAATGCATTTGTGACATCGAACTAATGTAGAGGCCAATCCTTGCATGCTGCCACAGAGAGCAATGTTCGAACAGTATCCAATTTAGCAACCGAAGAGAAGGTCTCCTCATAATCTACTCCATACACCTGTGTATATCCTTTGGCCACAAGTCTCATCTTGTATCTCTCGATTGACTCATCTGCACGCCTTTTGATGGTGAATATCCATCGACACCCAACGGGCTTCTTTCCTTTCGGCAATGTACACTTCTCCCATGTCTAATTTTTAATGAGAGCGTCTATTTCTTTCTTCATGGCCTCTCTCCAATGTTTATGTCTTGTTGCTTCCTCGAATGACTGTGGGATCTCCTCTTCTTCATATAGGGCAGCTTCAAATGCACGAGCCATTTCAGTAAGGTGTCCTTGTGCAATGTTCGTGACTGCATATCTGGTTTTTCTCCCTTTCCAGTCTGGTGAATACCTCCGAGGAGGAACTCCCCTTGTAGTTCTATGTGGCAGCTCATATGGTTGGCCAGTGTCTCCATCTCCACCACTAGTTTGACAGTCACCTCCATTGTTCCCATCCACATTAGTGTTCTCTAAAGGTACATTATCCATATTTGAACTGTTTACCTCAGGATTCGAAGAAGGGGTTGACGATTGAGCAATGTCACTTAACTCTACGTTCTGTTCAATGGGATTTGACGGCCCGGCGGTACCACTACTTTCCTCTGTTGGACCGACTTCTGTGGCAGGGATTGACTCTGACTCCCCCCTGACTGGTTTCTCCCCTGACTAGGCATAGGTATAGGTAGCCAATTTAGTAGGACACTTGTTAGGATTGTTATCCGGCTGAATCTCCCCCTGACTACTAGATTGGCTATAGGAATATTCCCCCTCGACAAAGTCACAATTCATGGTAGTATGCACGTGACCAGTGGTTGGATCATAGCACCGATAGCCTTTCTGATTTTTACCATAGCCTATGAAGACACATTTGAGGGCACAAGGAGACAATTTAGTACGCTCATGTTTAGGAATATGAATGAATATCTGAACAACCGAATACTCTAGGTTCAAGGGATAGAGATGAGGGTAGTTCAAAATGGTTGGAAAAAATGTCTAAGGGAGTTTTGAAGTTTAGGATACCGGTGGGCAGACGATTCATAAGGTAGACTGTAGTGGCTATAGCTTCGAGCCAAAAAAATCTGGGTATTTTGGACTCAATTAAGAGGGCTCTTGTAATTTCAAGGATGTATCGATTTTTTCTCTCGGCGACCCCATTTTGTTCTGGAGTATAGGCACAAGAAGTCTGATGAACTAAACCATTTTCCCGTAAGAAGTCTTGCATTTTTCCATTTACAAATTCCCTCCCATTATCTGATCTAAGGATTTGAATTTTCTGATTATATTGGGTTTGGATAAGAGCATAGAATTCGGTAAACTTCTCAAAAACGTCAGATTTATTTTTAAGGAAATATATCCAAGTCATGCGAGAATAATCATCCACAAATAACAGAAAATAACGAAATCCCTGACCCCCAGTAATTGGCGCAGGACCCCACACATCAGAATGTATCAAAGCAAAAGGATTTTTCATTCTAGTATTGTTTAACTTAAAAGAGTGTCTATGGCTTTTGGCCAACAAACAAGTTTCACAATGAAAGGAATGCAGAGAAGAAACTAACTTAGGATAAAGTAGACAAAGATATCCTATAGACGGGTGTCCTAACCGACGATGCCAAAGCCAAGCCTGTCTGTCAGTCAGTCCGTGAGTCAGCATTGCAGTGCTCTGTTGGGCTATCTCATCCACGTAGTACAGTCCGCGTCGCTCAGTGTCACGCCCAACTGTCGTCCCCGTCTTGATATCCTGTAATAAACAAATTGTGGTTGCATCAGTAACTTGCAATTGAGATCTTTAGTCACATGACTAATGGACAGTAGTTTATGGGATAATGACGGAACAAAAAGACAGTTAGATAGGCGTAGAGTTTGAGAAATATTAATAGTTCCCGCCCCCTGGACTTGCGCTAGGTCTCCACTGGCTGTTTGGACATAGGATTTGGAGGATTCTGAAATGGCTAGGAAATCTGAGGCATCAAACGACATTGTGTCAGTTGCCCCGCAATCAAATATCCACTGGGTGTCTTTTGTATTTGACTGGGTGGTCGAGAAACATGCAAGGGATTCAAAGGAATTTTTACACGGGATGGAGGGCTGAATTTCAAATTTTTTGGACAACTGGGGTGTAATATGTGAAGTCGTGGCAGTATTGGGGTCAGTTTGGTAGTCTGGAGAGGTTTGGGGTGGCTTTTGAGTTATTTGTGGAGTATGGGGTTGGGATTGGAAATTATTTTGGAGCTGGGGTATATTTTCGGATATTTGAGAGTTTGGGGGGCAATTTTGAGTGTGGCAGAAGTTGGGGTGTTTATTAAACAATGATTCCCCATTTCCTTACAAACCCTAGCCGTCACCCCCAATGCTGCCGAAACCCTAGCGCCGTCCAGTCCTCCGGTGGGCACCTCAACCGCCGTCATTTGGCCGCCGGCGATGCTAATTTCTGGTCTATTACCTTCAGACCATGCTCTAGCCACCGACACTGATGCCACCGCCTTCTTCTCATCGCCGCCTCTGCTTCTGTCCTCTCCGTTGGCAGTCGTCAAAGAAGCGACGCTGCCTGTCAATGGATTCTCGGTGTAGGTAGCTCGCTCCCCAACAACCACGGCTGCCCGGCCTCCTCCCACTCCTCGATTCGAACTCCGATTTGCTCTCGCCTTCTTCATGTCCTCCCACCATTCAGGATATCCATGAATTACGAAGCAGGTATCCTTGGTATGCTTCTTTCCCCCACAATGTGTACATGTGAGTTTACTCTTGTCTTCTTCCTTCCGATTGGGCTGGAATTTGGGTTGATTGAAGCCTCTGTTTCTGTCTACTGCACTGAGTCCGATTCCAATTTCGGAGTCCTTAGTTTTAGTCTTGGATGATCTAATTCCGGCGTTGACAACTTCTCGCCTTACGATCGAGAGCCCACAAAAACTGGTAGACTCTGTGCCTTTGCAAAATTGAATTGTATTTTTTGATGCTTGAGGGTGTATCCATTGGATTGGGGTTGCGGCTGTCGATGGATAACCATAGGTCTTGGAATTTATTCCACAGTGCCTACAATGTCATTCCTCTTTGCTTCATTCCATACGCTTGTCTGTGCAGATCTGATACTTGAAATGGATCTGCTCCGCTGCCATACGTGATGGCCAGACCTTCCCATAGGTCTTTGGCCGTCTCGTATTGAGAAACTTGGTTTACGAGAGAAGGCTCGATGTTGTTGATGATCCAATTGAAACAACAATGGTCGAGTTGCTACCACTTAGGGTAGATCGGATCAGTTGGGGAGGGAGGGTCTGAAACTCCAGTGATGTGAGATGTCAGACACTTCCCTCCGATGGCTCTTGCCATCATTCTCGCCCATAGAGGATAATTGTCCCCGTCGAGCTTTGTGAGGAGTTTGATGTCTCCCAACGATTCTGGTTGGGGTTCATCTGGTGGCTGTTGTTTTGGAGGTTTTTCAGGCCTGTGAGACATACTTAGTCTCAAGAGTTTTGCAAATTGGTCGGCAGAAAGAGTTACAGGGGTGTTTAAGATTGGGGGTTTTTTTTCGGATTTAGAGCCAGATTCTTACATCTTGATTTTTTGGCTGTTTTGCATGTTTCAAAAGGTTGGGAAAGATATATAGAGACTATGATGATATTTTTCTGAGTCACAAGCCTGGATTAACCTGCTCTGATACCATCTTAGAGATGGTAATCGAGAGAGGCGATGTTAATCATCAACACCATCAAACATTCTCGTCCATCTCAGCCATGGAATGCAGCTTGATGATTTTATTGATTACCAGCAAAATGAAAATTTGGAAAATCCTCCAGATATTGATGATGATGATCCACAAGATGTTGAACCCAGAAGGTCTACTAGAGATAGACAACAGTCTTCTAGATATTCTTCAAGCGAGTATGTCCTCTTGACTGGCGGGGGAGAGCCCGAGTACTTTGAAGAAGCTATGGAATGGGTAGACAGAAAAACTGGTTTCTTGCAATGGAAGATGAGATGAAGTTTTTTCATGATAGTGATACTTTTAATTTGATGATGTTACCGAAGGGTAAGAGAGCATTGAAGAATAGGTGGATCTGCAGACTGAAACAAAAAGAGAACTCTTCGAAACCAAGATGGAGTTTATTTTGATTAGATTATTTCACCCGTGGTAAAGATGTCTTCAATCCGAGATGTGTTGGGGCTAGCCGGCTAGCTGCAAGCCTTGATTTGGAGATTGAGCAAATGGATGGGAAGACTACATTTCTTCAAGATGATTTGACTGAAGAAATTGACATGGAGCAACCGAAAGGGTTTAGGGTGAAAGTTAAAGAGGATTATGTGTGCAATTTGAAAAAGAGCTTGTACGGTTTGAAGCCAAGCTTCGAAACAATGGTACAAGAAATGTGAGTCTGTGATGAGGCAACAAAGCTACATGAAGACCAGTTGTGACCATTGTGGGTTTGGTCAATTGATGGCCAAGATTTTTCCAAGACGTAAGTTTGAAGCTTGTTTTTCTCTTGCCGGAATGGCAAGATCCTCCACACAGTTGTGAGGGAGGAGATTTGTTGGGTTAGGGCTCCCAACTTGTGGAAAAAAGACCCAAATATTATTGGCCTATTTATTTACTTAAATAGGTCAATGGAGAACTTATAAATACCTACAAGTGTGTAGGAGCCGCAACAATTGAGAGAAGAGAGAGACAAAAACGTGTAGAAGGAAAGAAGGGGGAAAAGAGTGTTCTCCAAGTTTATGCACTATGCAGTCTCGGGTTTTTGTCTTGATCGGAGGTCCAAACTTTGTCCGATCGACTTGAAATTTTAACTGGAGATAGAAGACTCGTGTTTATTTATTCTGACCGAAGGAATTTGAATTTGAACAGTTAGATCTTCAGTTATGAATTTTCGAACGTGACGGCAGTTTCTTGAGATGTTTATTTCATCTATTTTGAAGTTGTATTGATTATCTAGTGCCTTCGGTGTGTTGTTAAGGATTAGATATCAATGTAAACTTATTGGTTGTATTCTCTCCTTGGTGATAGTGGATTTGGTAGACCGGTGGGTCTCGTGGTTTTTATCTTATCACATTGAAGAGAGTTTTCCACGTAAAATCTTGGTGTTGATATTTTCATTATCGTTTCTCATTATCATATTATTGATTCGTCCACATTAGGTGCTATTATATTGTGCTCCTATCATATTATTGCAATTTGGGAGGTTTGTTTATCCGCTGCGCCTCAGAATTAGGTCATTCCTCCCAACAGAGTGGTATCAAGAGCCACGGTTGTGGTTGTTTGATTTGCTTGAATTATGGAGGCAATTAATACTAGCAAAATGGTTTACTTGAATGGAATGAATTATCACATTTGGAAGGGCAAGATGAAAGATCTTTTGTTTGTGAGAAGTTTGCATCAACCTGTTCGCCTCTGTGAAGCCGCAGTCAAAGAATGATGAAGATAGGGCTTTTGAGCATGAACAGGTGTGTGGTTATATCCGAATGTGGGTGGACGAAAATGTTCGCAATCTTGTTGAAAATGAAAAAAATGCGAAGACACTCTGGAATACTCTTAAGAAGCTGTACGCCTCCAAGACAGGTAACAACAAACTTTATCTACTGAAACAGTTGATTAATTTGAGATATTCTAAAGACTCGTCTATATCGAATCATGTGAACGAGTTTCAAGGCGTGTTAAATCAGTTGTATAGTGTTGGTGCTACTTTTGAGGACGAGATACTTGGCTAATGGTTACTCAATACTTTGTCTGACTCTTGGGAGACATTTCGAGTCTCGCACACTAATTCTGCTGCTCTTGAAGAAAAAATGTCATTTGATTATGCCAAGAATGGAATTCTCAATGAAGAAGGAAGACTCAGGGCACATCGTCGCAGAATGAAGTCTTGTTTATAGAGCAAGGGGGAGAAATCCAAATAGAGGTCAATGTAATAGTGGAAGGAGTAGAAACAAGTCTAGATCGTCCAACAAGGATGTTGAGTGTTATTATTGCCACAAGCCAGATCATATCAAGAAAAATTGTTGGTCCTTGAAGAACAAGGAGAATGGGAATAATAAGAATACTGAGAGATCTGAAGAAAATAGGACTGACCGTGTTGCTGCTGCTACAAGTGATAATCTTATCATTGTTTCTGATGACCATGATATCAATTCGGTCTCTTCTGATATATGTTGGGTTGGTGACTCCGGTGCCGCAATGCATGTTACTCCCAGCTCATAGTTTTTCAGCACGTACACCACAGGTGATTTTAGTCCTTTGAGGATGAGCGACAGTGGTCTTACTAAAGTTATTGGCATTGGAAATATTCATTTGAAAATGAAGAATGGTTATACAGTGCTACTTTGAGATGTCAGACATGCTCCAGATGTTCGACTGAACTTGATTTCCATTGGGAGACTTGATAGTGATGGCTATGGAAATAACTTTGTTGATGGAAAATGGAAGATCAACAAAGGGTCCCTGATATTTCCTAAAGGTTCGAAGTTGAAGGAAAATCTGGATATGATGGAAGCTTCAGTTTCAGATGACTCAGTGAATGTTGTTGGAAAACAGTGTTCACCAGAATTGTGGCATAAGAGGTTGAGTCATATTAGTGCCAAGGGACTTGAAACTTTGGTGAAGAAGAATGTTCTAGTTTTGAAAAGTGCTCTCATTGCCTTGAAGGGAAGCAGAATCGAGTATCTTTCAAAACTAATCCTCCTAACCGACAATCAAATTTATTGGATTTGGTTCACTAAGATGTTTGCAGTCCTTTGAAGGTAAAGACTAATGGTGGTGCATCTTATTTTAGACATTTATTGATGATCATTCCAGGAAGCTATGGGTGTATGCCTTGAAGACTAAAGATCAAGTGTTTGACAAGTTCAAGGAGTTTCAAGCCTTAGCCAGATGTTCGACTGAACTTGATTTCCATTGGGAGACTTGATAGTGATGGCTATGGAAATAACTTTGTTGATGGAAAATGGAAGATCAACAAAGGGTCCCTGATATTTCCTAAAGGTTCGAAGTTGAAGGAAAATCTGGATATGATGGAAGCTTCAGTTTCAGATGACTCAGTGAATGTTGTTGGAAAACAGTGTTCACCAGAATTGTGGCATAAGAGGTTGAGTCATATTAGTGCCAAGGGACTTGAAACTTTGGTGAAGAAGAATGTTCTAGTTTTGAAAAGTGCTCTCATTGCCTTGAAGGGAAGCAGAATCGAGTATCTTTCAAAACTAATCCTCCTAACCGACAATCAAATTTATTGGATTTGGTTCACTAAGATGTTTGCAGTCCTTTGAAGGTAAAGACTAATGGTGGTGCATCTTATTTTAGACATTTATTGATGATCATTCCAGGAAGCTATGGGTGTATGCCTTGAAGACTAAAGATCAAGTGTTTGACAAGTTCAAGGAGTTTCAAGCCTTAGCAGAAAGACACACTGGATAGAAATTGAAGTGCATCGGGATAGAGAATGGTGGTGAGTACCGTGGACCGTTTGAGGAGTATTGTAGGCAACAAGGGATCAGACACCAGAAGACGCCACCAAAGACGCCTCAGTTGAATGGGTTGGCTGAAAGGATGAACAAAACATTGATGGATAGGGTCAGATGCATGCTGCTGGAGTCGAAACTTCCACAGTCATTTTGGGAAGAAGCTTTATGTGTTGCTTCTTATGTTATTAATCTGACTCCTACGATTGCTTTACAGGGTGATGTTCCAGAAAATGTTTGGACAGGGAAGAACACCTCTTATGATCATTTGAGGGTGTTTGGTTGCAAAGCTTATGTTCATATTCCTAGAGATGAGAGGTCAAAATTAGATGCTAAAGCAAGGCAGTGCATCTTTATTGGATATGGTCAAGATGAGTTTGGTTACAGATTGTATGATCCTGTTGAGAAAAAGGTAATACGAAGCCGTGATGTGGTGTTTTGTGAAGACCAGACTATTGATGACATTGCTAAGACAGAGAGTTCAGATTCTCACTCTCATGATGACCTCGTTGATATTGATGCAAGTTCTATACCACACTTGCCTACTACAGTTGGTGGTAATGCAGTTGAAGCTGAGATGCAGCTTGATGATTTTATTGATTACCAGCAAAATGAAAATTTGGAAAATCCTCCAGATATAGATGATGATGATCCACAAGATGTTGAACCCAGAAGGTCTACTAGAGATAGACAACAGTCTACTAGATATTCTTCAAGCGAGTATGTCCTCTTGACTGGCGGGGGAGAGCCCGAGAACTTTGAAGAAGCTATGGAATGGGTAGACAGGAAAAACTGGTTTTTGCAATGGAAGATGAGATGAAGTTTTTTCATGATAGTGATACTTTTGATTTGATGATGTTACCGAAAGGTAAGAGAGCATTGAAGAATAGGTGGATCTGCAGACTGAAACAAGAAGAGAACTCTTCGAAACCAAGATACAAGGCAAGACTGGTTGTTAAGGGTTTAAGTCAGATGAAAGGAGTTGATTTTGATTAGATTTTTTCACCCGTGGTAAAGATGTCTTCAATCCGAGATGTGTTGGGGCTAGCCGGCTAGCTGCAAGCCTTGATTTGGAGATTGAGCAAATGGATGGGAAGACTACATTTCTTCAAGATGATTTGACTGAAGAAATTGACATGGAGCAACCGGAAGGGTTTAGGGTGAAAGTTAAAGAGGATTATGTGTGCAATTTGAAAAAGAGCTTGTACGGTTTGAAGCCAAGCTTCGAAACAATGGTACAAGAAATGTGAGTGTGTGATGAGGCAACAAAGCTACACGAAGACCAGTTGTGACCATTGTGGGTTTGGTCAATTGATGGCCAAGATTTTGCCAAGACGTAAGTTTGAAGCTTGTTTTTCTCTTGCCGGAATGGCAAGATCCTCCGCACAGTTGTGAGGGGGGAGATTTGTTGGGTTAGGGCTCCCAACTTGTGGAAAAAAGACCCAAATATTGTTGGCCCATTTATTTACTTAAATAGGTCAATGGAGAACTTATAAATACCTACAAGTGTGTAGGAGCCGCAACAATTGAGAGAAGAGAGAGACAAAAACGTGTAGAAGGAAAGAAGGGGGAAAAGAGTGTTCTCCAAGTTTATGCACTATGCAGTCTCGGGTTTTTGTCTTGATCGGAGGTCCAAACTTTGTCCGATCGACTTGAAATTTTAACTGGAGATAGAAGACTCGTGTTTATTCATTCTGACCAAAGGAATTTGAATATTAACGGTTAGATCTTTAGTTATAAATTTTTTGAACGTGACTGCAGTTTCTTGAGATGTTTATTTCATCTATTTTGAAGTTATATTGATTATCTACTGCCTTCTTTGTGTTATTAAGGATTAGATGTCATTGTAAATTTGTTGGTTGTATTCTCTCCTTGGTGATAGTGGATTTGGTAGACCGGTGGGTCTCGTGGTTTTTATCTCTTCACATTGAAGAGATTTTTGTTACGATCCCCATATCTTAGGAACCCCAATTATTTAGTTATCTTTTGATTCACCAAATCTTTCCACATATTGTTATCTTATTCAATAAGTTAGGGTAGTATTCTATTATTATAAATAGGGATAGGTTGTTATGATTTTATTCATTCAATCAATCGATACATTATTTTGGCCAAGTTCCATGTATGATACGTTGAATCCAAAATTCCATACGCCACCGGCTACCCGACGGAATCTCTCTGCGCACAGCCGGAAACGTATATCTAATCTGTAGCCGCTACCCGACGGGTTGGAACTCGTGCACAGCTGCCCAGATCCTTATCCCCGCCGACCCTAACGGGCGCCGGATTCTCTTTATATTGTTATTTTCCGTTTTATCGATTCGTTAGGAATTTAGGTTCCTAACAACTGGTGCTTTCATCTCGTGCTCTTCCTCCGCCCAAACCTCACCAAAAAAATTTTAAAAAAAAATCCCACCTCTAGCATCCGTAGAAGACTTTGAGATGCCAAATTTGGAAGACTATTATACAACAAAATTGTTTGATCGCATACATGTTGCGATTGACAAACTGGAGACCCGGTTGGAATCAACCAATCGACGCATTGGCAACCTTAGTTCACCCTATCCGCCGGAAAGGTACAGCCACGGGAAGATCCACCGCGTAGGGGACCCGCAACATGATGTCGAGAGCAACAATGGAGAACAACACCGCCGCGCAAGACAGCCATGGCGAGAACCACCGCCGCCCCGATTCTCGGATGGACCAAATCCTCCACCAATTCCTACCAGGGGGTATCGGGGGCGCTTTCATGATCAACCCCAACCTCGAACCATTGATAACAATAGGGATCAAGGGGGGTGGCACGGTCGCGGAAACAGACATCAAAGCCAGAGTTCTGAAGAGTATCCGTGGCGACACCACCAGCCTCAAAACAGTCGCGCCGAGCAGCTCCATCAGCCCTCGTGTTGGGATCCACCCAGCTATCGCCGCCAGCTGACCTCCCACGCAGGATATCAGCAATGGAAGCCGATATACAACCCACCGGAAGTGCTTCACACGCAGCCTACCTACAAGCCACTGCAGTGCGACCGATCGTTGGGTCACCGCACAGCGCCGCAACGATCTGGCTCCATGCACCGGCCTCAACAGTCCAGCAAGTTTATTGATTCGGGGAAGCAGCATGGTCTTCCCAATAGTCCCAGTCTCAAGGTTCGTTCGCCTTGCCCAGCCCAACTAGCTGTCGTAAGTGATTACAATGAGAAATTGCGTATTTATAGATTGGAGCAAGCCGCCCTTCTCGCCCGGTTGAATGCGTGGTTTGAGGAGAATATTGATGACGGAAATCTACCTGAGGATGTTACTAACAAAGCCGCTCACAATGCGGGCACTCATCTGGATGTTCCAAACGACGAGCCCATGGAAGAGATTGCCAAAACCGACAATATGCCGCTGCAAGTGCTCGTTGGCGTAGATGATGAGAAGATTGGTTATCTTATTGTTCCAACACATCCGGAATTGAAGAAGAAAGATGATGCAGAGACTTTACTTAAGGAGAATGTTGTCGGCTATAAGGATATGACTAATCTAGCTACAAGCCTATCAAGGAGAAATATTGGAGCAACAAATATTAACTCCAACAGTTCAAGAGAAATAATTGAATCATGGTGACAATTACAAGGTTTGATCCACTATCCACAGCGACGGTTCACGTTTGATCCAGGAGGGGATGCTTCTGTTCTCAGTGTTGTTCTCAGTGTGGTTCCCACGTTGAGGACAAGGTAGATTTCAACCGTGGGGGAGTTGTTACGATCCACATATCTTAGGAACCCCAATTATTTAGTTATCTTTTGATTCACCAAATATTTCCATATATTGTTATCTTATTCAATAAGTTAGGGTAGTATTCTATTATTATAAATAGGGATAGGTTGTTATCATTTTATTCATTCAATCAATCGGTACATTAATTTGGCCAAGATCCATATGTGATACGTTGAATCCTAAATTCCATACGCCACCGGCTGCCCGACGGAATCCCTCTCCGCACAGCCGAAAACGTATATCTGATCTGTAGCCGCTGCCCGACGGATTGGAACCGCGCACAGCCGCCCAGATCCTTATCCCAACCGACCCTCACGGGCGTCGGATTCTCTTTATATTGTTATTTTCCGTTTTATCGGTTCGTTAGGAATTTAGGTTCCTAACAGTTTTCCACTTAAAATCTTGGTGTTCATATTTTCATTATCATTTCTCATTATCATATTATTGATTCGTCCACATTAGGTGCTATTATATTGTGCTCATATCATATTCTTGCAATTGGGGAGGTTTGTTTATACGCTGCGCCTCAGAATTAGGCCATTCCTCCCAACACTTCTTCCCCAACACCACCCTACTGAAGTGGTGTAGCTGCATTACAGTAAGGCTCAAGATGAAGCTCAGGCCCACATCAGATTAATCTCTCTCGCCAGCTCAGCCCAGCTCAAGATGAAGACCGGGTTAGTTAGACGGTTTTGGCCCAACGCCAAGATCTAGAAACTCTGTATATTTTTGTGTGGTAGAGAGAGAGATACACACACAACGCACATTGCTGATCCAAGAAATGATTCACTCGAGCAAGATAGTTTCGATTGAGAGAGATTAGTTTGAGAGTTCAGTTGTAATTGTATCTGTTATTCTTTGTTTGTGATTGAATAAGAACAGCTCCATTTTCGTCTGTGGATGTAGATCTCGAAAGGGATCGAACCACGTAATCTCCTCGCGTCGTCTACAATCATTTGTTCTTTCGATTTGCACAACAAATTGGCACCGTCCGTGGGAACTGAAGATGACGACGCCGAGCATTGAAGCGGAGAAGTTCACCGGCCGAAATGATTTCGGACTTTGGCGGATAAAGATGAAGGCCTTTTTGATTCAGCAAGGGCTGGACGAGGCAATCAAATCCAAGGTGCTAGAGGTCGTTGAGGGAGAGGATTAGAAGCAGACTCTCAAGAAAGTGGAAATGTTTGAGAAAGCGCATAGTGCTATTGTTCTGTGCTTGGGCAACAAAGTACTCAGACAAGTGTCGAAGGAGACTACAACCGCAGGCATTTGGACAAAACTCGAAAAATCTCTACATGGCGAAATCGCTTGCCAACCGCCTCTACATGAAACAGAGATTGTATTCCTATAAATTCCAAGAGGGGAAAGCCATAGAGGAGCAGCTAGATGAATTCAGTAAAGCGATCGATGATCTTGAGAACATCGATGTAAGTCTTGATGATGAAGACAAGGCCATCTTGCTTCTCAATGCTCTCCCAAGATCGTTCGACCACCTCAAAGACGCTATGCTATATGGGAGGGAGAAAACAATTACTCTCGAGGAAGTGCAGTGCGCCTTGAAGGCTAAGTAGCTGCAGAAAGCCTCGAGCTCAGTAGCGAGCACAAGCCGTGACACCGCAGCTGAGGCTCTAAATGTTAAGAAGTACAAGGGCAAGAAGCAATCCAAGGGGAAGGATGGAGCCGACAAACCCAAGAGTCAGGGGCAAAAGTCTCATGAGAATGACAAAGAAACGAGGAAATGTCATTGGTGTGGCAAACCCGGTCATCTCAAGAAGAATTGCTACGCATTCAAAAGAATGCAAGCTGAGGAGAATGGGAATCCTAGCACCGCTGATTGTGCGGAGGAAATAGAGCCGGCTCAAGCCTTGAATGTGGTTGACAAAGAAATCACAGAGTCTTGGATAATGGACTCAGGGTGCTCGTTTCACATTTGCTATCATAAGGCATGGTTTGAGAATCTTGAGGAGGCTTCTGGTACAGTGCTATTGGGGAATAATCAGGTATGCAAGGTATGTGGCATTTGCAATATTAGATTCGGCATTCATGATAACTCTGTTAAGCTTTTGACTGGAGTTAGATAAATACCTGAAATAAAGAAAAACCTGATCTCTTTAGGGATATTGGAGTTAAAGGGGTATTCCTTTATGTCATCACATGGTTGTATGAAAGTTCTGAACGGAAAGAACATTGTCATGAGGGCTATGAGGAGAAATAGCATGTACTATTTGGATGCGAAGACCATTCAAGGAAGCACACTCGTGGCGGAGAGCAATGATTATGAAACTTGGCATAACCGGCTTGGTCATGTAGGACAGAGGGGGATGAAGGAGTTAGCTCGCAAGGGGCTGATCCAGGGAATCGATCCTGAATAAATGCAGATATGTGAATCGTGCCAGCTTGGGAAGGGAAAGAAGCTCCCATATCAAGCAGGTAAGCACACCTCAAGTGAACCTCTTGATTATTGCCATAGTGATCTTTGGGGGCCATGTTCAACCAGCTCGATAGGAGGGGGGAGGTATTTCTTGAGCATTATAGATGATTTCAGTAGGAAAGTTTCGGTATACATTCTCAAGGAAAAATCAGAGGCATTTGAAAAGTTTAGGGATTGGCATGAAGCTGTGAAGGTGGAAAAGGGGCATGGTCTGAGGTGCCTTAGAACGGACAACGACTTGAAATTTTTATCAAGTGAGTTTGATAACTATTGCAGGAAATATGGGATTAAAAGGCACCGGACCGCACCTGGAAATCCGCAGCAAAATGGGACAACTGAATGAATGAAAAGAACCTTGTTAGAAAGGGTTAGGTGTATGATGATCACATCTGGTGTTCCAAAGAAGTTCTGGGCAGAGGCAGTTTCAACTAGACCTGCCCAAGGTTTATCGAACCGAAACCGTGAGAAATATCTCGAAGCGAAACCGTAAATTTTAGAACCGCGGTTCGGTTCAGGTTCCAAATTTTTCGAAACGAAACCACGACCGAACCGCCGGTTAACCGGCGGTTACACGGTTCCATGTGATAAAATTATTCTAATTTTGAATCTAATAACTAATTAAGCTAAAACTTTAAAATTCACATCTAAAAAATGGTAGGATTAACATTTTAACAAATTCACACAAAATTCTCAAAAATTTATGAAGTAATATTGATTTGATTTCGACCAAAATTAAGAAGGAAACATGATTTAGTTAATCAAGATTAATTAAATTCAATTACTTTAGTTAATGCAATCACACATGAATTATTAATACTATAAATTAAATGAGCACAGTTTTTTACATATGAATATTCGCATACACAGTTTTCAAAATTGATTAATGAATATGGACATAGCTGTTAGGAACCTAAATTCCTAACGTACCAATAAAACGGAAAATAACAATATAAAGAGAATCTGGTGCCCGTTAGGGTCGGCGGAGAGATAAATACGGATAAATCCGGCACCCGTGAGGGTCGGCGGCAGAACGGGGCTGAGCGCGGGAGTATTCCCGTCGGCAGCAATTGATTTGTGATTCAAGCCAAGTTGGACGAAATACTGATTTCATTAATTGGTTGAATGAATAACAAAGATAGCAATCTATCCTATTTATAATAAATACTACTACCCTAACTTATCTAACAAGAAAAACAATATATAGAAAAGATATCAAATCCCTACAATATCTAAACTAAAGAAAGGCAATTAAGGATCGTAACAGCTCCCCCACGGTTGAAATCCACCTTGTCCTCAAGGTGGGAACCACGAAGCAACGACAACAGTTGTAAGCAAATGCTTTGGCAAGGAGTATCCTCCTGGGTCAAACGCACACTGGATTGTTGAACATCTCACTTTATCAATTCCTTCACGACCAGTTTGGCCACTCATTTGTATATACCCCCTACTAGATATCCGTCTAAACCTGATAAATCCTTCTCGGAACAAGATTTCCATGACTTCCTTGATAGCTATTCTCTTGCGGGAAGAAGAACTAGAGCTGACGCGTTTCACACCCTCTGAAATCTCCATTTTCCTTGAGCTGGGGACAGCAGCAAGTACAACATGAGGGACCAATGTTGGATTGGTATCGGGACTGTCCGGCTGAGAGATCACGGTTGGTGAGGGCGGGTCACTGTCTAACAAACCGCCCTCCTCTCCACTGATTTCGGGGCTGCACGGCGGAGCTGGTGGGGACCAACAGGAGGGAGAGCGCTGCAGTGGTGGCGGCGGAACAGCAAGGGCAGCAGGTAGAGAGCTTCTAGATAGATCGTGATGGAGATGGGAACGCGAGAGGCGTCGAGAATCAGCAGCACGGGGCGTCGTGCAATTACCCAGCTGCCATGGATGAAATCTGGATGTAGTTGCCGGATTACTCACCTGTCCTTTCCCCTTCACATTGTCACTTGGGTTGGCAATTTCATTGGCCGGAAACCAAGTCTTATCCTCCACTGGTTGTCTCATGAAGCTAGCATCAACGTCCTCCTCATAATCAACCGAGTCCCAATGATCAAGACAAGGTTTTGGATAGCAAGTTTGATGGTTTTTCGCACACACCTTTTCACCTTTTGACACACATAGTTGCTTCTTGGTTACTGTTTCATTGAAGGTTTTCGTTTGCTTCTGTTGTTCGCTTGTGAGTGATCGTGTTTCGGTGGTGTTGGGAGTTGGGTTTTGTGCTGGTGGGGTTGCTGAGCTGGTTTTAATGGAAGATCTGTTGGATGGTGGTCCTCCGGAGGCGCAATCGGAGGGTTTAGTACAGGTGGGAGTGGCATCCCTGAGTCAGAATGCAATTGCAAAAAAAATTGGGGGCCGGCGAAGATCCTCGAGGGTAAATCGACCTAAATCGATGTCGCCTCGATTAAGGTTGGTGGATATGAAGAGGGCAGGACGGCGTGGGCGCAAGGGCTTGTCGCCGGAGAGCAATGGCGCGTCAGTTTCTCAGATTGCTAGGAGGATGTCTAATCGGAACAAATCGAATCTTAATCCTTCTCCTAAGATTGATGCTCGGGGTAATTGTTTCTGTTTTGAGCAGGATCCTAAGGAGGAGGGTAGAAAGATGGATGATTACTCTATGGACAAGGTCTTGGTGGTAGTGGGGGAGAAGGAAAGGCAGGGGTCAGAAGGGGAGGAGCAGGGGTTTTCTGGAGACCACCCAGAGGGGAAGGTCGCTACAGTCGCCAGGGGAAGGATGGAGGTTGAGGAGGGGGGGACTGTTGTGTCTGCTGAGAAGGTGTTTGAGATTTTACCTCTGAGAATTGATAGTCCTGAAGACATGGCTGTGGAGGTACAGTTGGCCAGCATAGGGGAGGAAGACGATTTGGGTCTAACTCAAAATAAACCCCCAGAGGTTGGAGGATCTGTGGAGTCTTCTCTGGTCATTGCTGATATGGATAATGCTTTCGACCTTATCGAAGCGCAACCGCTGCAGAACATGGAGTTCTTAAAACCTAGGGGGAGTGGCGGTGTTGGTGTAAGATGGGCGGAACAGGGAGAGGTAGATCCTCATGATAAAGAGGCTGAGGAGAAGGGGCGAGATGAGGATTTCCCTCCTCTCTGCAAGGAGAACTTCAGAGGTGGAAAGAACAAGGCTGCACAGGTGGCTTTGCGACAGGGGAAAGAGGGGAAGCTCGATCAACACCCAAAAATTGGGGTTGGTATTTCAGGAAAACATTCGATGAACTTACAGAAGGGTGCTGGTCCCTCAAAGATACATCATGAGTCTATGCCAGCGAGTGTAAAAGGGAATGGCAAGGTGGAACAGAAACGTTCTTTAGCAGAGATACTTAAGGCGAGTGATTATGAACCGGTCTCTTTTGAGCCAGAAAATATCAAAAAAATTGGTATTCCTGGTGAGAGTTCAGGATTGCCATCGATATACTTCTCGGGGTCAGACACTGCCTTTCTCGCGGAGAAGCTTGGCTTTGCAATTGTAGGGAAGTTTTCTCATTCGATCCCTTCCTCACAACACATTCAGAAGACTCTTCAGGGGCTGAGGTTTATTGGTGAGTATACATGGAGCTATATCAATGCAAAGCATATCTTAGTTCAATTCAAGCTGATTGCAGATTATGCAAAATTGCCCAGTGGTCCAAATGGGATGCCTGTTTGGTTTGTAGATCGTCATCCGATGAGAGTGTTTAAATGGACCCCGGAATTTGATCCATTTTTTGAGTCCCCGATAGCAGCAATATGGTGTAATCTCGTAGGATTACCTATTCATTTGTTTGAGAAATCAGCATTGTTTGCAAGGCTATGTATTGAAATAGATATCTCAAGGACTCCACCGGAGGAGATTGTGATTGACATTCAAGGAAGACAACTACGGCAGAGAGTGAAATGGGATAGGATTCCACAATACTGTCAGGAATGTAGGCATGTGGGTCACTCCACCGAGGCGTGTTATGCAAATGGTAAAGGTGAAAAACCGACAAAGAGAGACTACAGTAACGCTAAGCCGAGATGGCAACAACCAGATGCTAAGGAAAAGGAAGATAATAGCTTGAACAGTAAGTTGGGGAACGAGCTTGTTAGGCCTCCTCAGATGGGAAAAGAGATGGTACCAGAGGAGAAGACAATGGTTGAACCAGGGTTGGCGGGTACAGTGGTTCCTCAGGAGATAGAACCGTATGCCGTGGGTGCAGAGGTGGAGATGGACGGTTTTCAGACTCACTGGAGCAGGAGAGGGAAGCAGGGTAGAGGTGGAGGGAAGGGTGTTAGGAGGTCCTTTTCTTTTGATCATGGTAGGGGAGGAGGGAGGCTGCATTTGGGGGGTTCTTCGTCTAGGGCTATAACAAGGAACTTCGATAGTTTGGCTTTCCCTCGGTGGGATCAGAGCAATGAGGTGGAGGGTCCGTCACAAAGTTCTATCCACAACCCAAAGTACTTTAAAATGTTACCGAATGGTGATTTTGATACGGAACAATATGAGGATGAAAATGATTGGGAGGCAGATATGGAGGATGAAGAAACTGATCCAGGGAAGCCTCCGGAGAAGAGGGAAGCCATAGCAGGGGGTTCTCAGAATATGCTCGAAGATGGTAAACAGAAGAAAGGGAGGTTTGAATCCTCGGGAGTCCCTTCTTAGTGATAATATGTCTTACAACATTATGATTTGGAATGCTCGGGGTGTAGCCAATGCAAACACTCAGAGTTTCATCAAATATATGATTAAAATTCATAGAATTTCGATTTTGGCTATCATTGAGCCGTTAACTCAGCCTAGACCAGATTTCTTTAGTAGGAAATTTGGTCTTCAATTCAAGGGGGTGAACGATAATGGCCAAATTTGGATTTTTGCGGACCAGGGCATTGAAGTTGATCAGTGGGATATTTCGGAACAGGTCCTTCATGCTCGGTTCTCCACTCATGTACTTCCTGTGCCGTTACATATTTCAGTGGTATATGGGAAGTGTTCTAGGGCAGGAAGGCATCCTCTCTGGGACAAACTTAGAGACTTGGCTGTTCGTATGGAGGGCATCTCGTGGCTAGTAGGGGGTGACTTTAATATTTTTTTATTAGAAGATGAACGGCAGGGAGGCAAGGTAAACAAGACAAGAGAAATGGTGGAGTTTGCTGATGCTATACATGACTGCCAACTACTTGATCTTGGGGCAGATGGATCTCAGTTTTCATGGGCGAGTGGGGACGTCTTTGAAAGGCTGGATAGAGCTTTAATTGGGGATGGTTGGCCGGATTTATTTGCTGCAACTCGAGTTACCAACTTGCCAAGGGTTATGTCAGATCACAGCCCGCTGCTCATCCGATGTCAACTTCCTGGGCCGCCGATTCGGCCTCCTTTCAGATTCCAAAACATGTGGGTGAGGCATCCCACTTTCTTGTATGAGGTGAAAATGTGTTGGGAGGGGGGCACAGGAGAGAAAGGCATGGTAAATCTGCAACTCAAATTGGGGCGGTTGAAAAGGAGTTTGAAAGCTTGGAACAAAGTGGTATTTGGCAATATTTTTGATAAGCTAAAGATGGCAGAGGAGAAAGCGCAGGAAACGCTTGAGAGGTTTGAGCAATGCCAATCCCCGGTCAATAGGTCTGAGATGAATCGGGCAGCGGCACTGACTTTGTGTTTGAAAATGGAAGAAGATTTTTGGAAACAAAAGGCAGCGATCAAATGGTCGGTCGATGGTGAGAGGAATACCAAGTTTTTTCAGGGGTGGGTCAAACAAAAAAGAGAAAGAGCAAGGATTCACTCAATTGAAGAAGGGGACCGAATAATCACTGAGGATGGAGAAATCAGGAATTCGGCAGTTTCTTTTTTCCAAGACTTGTTAAACTCTGGTATTGACCATCTCAGTGAACCAAACCTGAATTTGCTGGCTACATTACCTACAGATTTTAATTGGCTGGAACTGGAGAAAGAGCCGACGGAGCAAGAGGTAAGGAACATTGTTTTTGGCATAAAAGCAGAAAGTGCTTCGGCGCCAGATGGCTTCTCCTTGCTTTTTTTTCAGAAATGCTGGGATATTGTCTGCGTCGACGTCCTTGAGGCTGTTAGGGAATTCTTTCTTGGGGCCAATATGCCGAGAGGAATTGCAGCTACTATGATCATTCTAATTCCCAAGAAGAAGAGTCCAACTAAGTGGTCAGAATACAGACCTATTAGCTTATGTAACGTTGCAAACAAGATCATCTCTAAGCTTATTGCAACAAGAATGGCTCCTTTGCTTCCTTTGGTAACGGCCCCAAACCAGAGCGGTTTCATCAGAGGGCGCCTGCTGAGTGATAATGTTCTTCTTGCAAAAGAGTTATTTCATGAGTTATGGAAATGCAACCCGTCCCCAAACTTGGCTCTTAAATTGGATATGGCCAAGGCATACGACCGAGTTCAATGGCCTTTTTTGTTGAAAGTTATGAAGAAAATGGGATTCTCTGAAAGATGGTTGGGATTGATTGAGAGATGTGTTAATCCTTGCTGGTTCTCGATACTCATCAATGGATCACCGGCTGGTTTTTTTAAATCCTCTCGTGGGCTGCGACGGGGAGATCCCCTCTCACCTTCTTTATTTATCCTAGCTGCGGACTATCTCTCCCGAGCTTTGGATCACCTTATTCTGGGGAGGAAGGAGATGAGATTCTGCACAGCCCGTTATACAATGGGAGTGTCTCACCTCGCTTATGCAGATGACATTATTGTCTTTACACAAGCTAGACGAGCCACCCTCCGGAAACTTAAGGGATGCCTCAAGCATTATATGGAGGTTTCGGGGCAGAATATTAATGAAGGTAAAAGCTGCTTCTATATGGACAAAAAGTATGATGGGTGGGCGGATGATGTGAATAGGGTTGGAGGTTTTCAGCAGGGAAGCTTTCCGTTCACATATCTTGGTGTCCCTATTTTTCGGGGGTGCAAGAAAACAAGTTTGTTCATGTTCATACGAGATAAAATGTTAGCAAAGCTTCACAGTTGGTCTCATAGGCATCTCTCTTTTGGAGGGAGACATACCTTAATCAAAAGCATCCTTGAGTCTATCCCTATCCACATATTCCAAGTGTTAGAACCAACGAAAGGAGCCCTTAAACTGATGGAGCAGGTGCTAGCTAGATATTTTTGGGGTTCTTGCAATACCGCGACAAAGACACATTGGATTAAATGGGAGGATGTCTGTCGTCCTACTTTAGAGGGGGGACTCGGTCTAAGGCGTATGGCTGATACAGTGGAAGCCTTCAGTTTTAAACTTTGGTGGAGATTTAGGGAGAGGAAATCTCTTTGGGCAGAGTATATGCACAAAAAGTATTGGTCGTTTTCGTCCAACATGGTTATCTTCCGCTCTTCTCGGTTCAGCCCATCTTGGCGAAGAATGTTTATGGCAGGAGTCAAATGTCAGAGATTTATTAGCTGGATGTTGGGAGACGGAAAGGTGAGTTTCTGGGAAGACAATTGGGTAAGGGACCTGCCGATCTCCTCCCTATGTCTAGGAGGAGGTGTCCCTGATTTTGTACGAGTTGAGGATTTTTGGACGGATACAGGCTGGAACAAGGAGGCCCTTTTTGGCTTGATAGATGAATGGAAATTACCAAGAGAGGTGGTAGAGGAGATCATACTCACTCCTATCGACAAGGCTGTAAAAGATGAGTGCAGGTGGAACTTGACGCCGCATGGAAATTTCACGTTAGCCTCGGCCTGGAACCTACTACGACATAGAGGGGAGCCTTTTGAGGTGTATAACATCATTTGGAACAAAGGGATTATGCCCACAATCTCAGTGTTCCTCTGGCGACTTCTCGCTAATAGAATCCCAGTGGATGCTAAACTTCAATGGAGAGGTGTTTATCTTGCTTCTAAGTGTAGGTGCTGCGTGAAGTCAAACATTGAATCCCGATTACATTTGTTCGTCAATGGTGATGCAGCTTCAGATATTTGGGACCATTTTGCGAGCTGGTTCCCACAGATTCCGAACTTTGGCAGGCCATGGCACAATTTGGAAGGGAGAGTAAGATGGTGGCAACGACAGTTGGGAATCACATATAATCACCATATTTGCGCCCCATTCCTTGCCTAATTCTGTGGTACATTTGGACAGAAAGGAATGGATGTGTGCACCATGAGGAAGAGTTCAAGGTCGAAAGAGTATGCAAGAGGGTGGTGCTACATTTAAGAAATTTGGTTTTGGCTAGACATCTTGGACCGGAGCACTGGAAGGGGTGTGAGCGAAGGTGGATTTCATGGGAACAACAACATGGAGGAGTAAGATCAGAAAGGTGGAAAAGGTTCAATGGAGGCCCCCGGACTGCCCTTGGATCAAATTAAATGTGGACGGGGCCTTTGTGGGGGGCACAAACAGGGCGGGTGGAGGCGGCCTAATTCAGACCACCGGGGGGAAATTGTGGAAGCCTTCTGTGTCCCTTTTGCAGCAGAGTCGGGGCTGGAAGCTGAGATGAAAGCGCTTTTGGAAGGAATTCTGTTGGCTAAGGAGCATAGCACGCACATATGGATTGAATCTGATGCAGAGGTGGTGTGCTCCATGCTGAGTAGGGGACTTCTGGGGCCGGCAAAACTAAGACATGAAATGGTCAAGGTGAGAGTTGCACTCAGAGAGGTTTCATGGGAAATTACACACATTAGAAGAGAGGGTAACAAAGCAGTTGATCACTTAGCTGCCCTTGGTAAAGAGAGCGTCTCCTTGATGAAGTTTCGAGCAGATTCGGTCCCTGGCCGGGTGAGAGCTCTTGCACGATTGGATCAACTTGGTATGCCTAATTTTAGGTTTGGTTGATAGACTTTTGTTTTGATTTGTTGAGGATTGGTTTTGTTTAAGGGGATGGCAGTTTTCTGTTATGCATCCGCCTTGTTTTAGGCCATCTGCTTTCGGGATTGGCTGATTGTAATTTCACACGTTTTTTCATGATATAAATGGGATGAGGGTCCTACTTAACCCTCCACCGTGAAGGTGTTTATTTAAAAAAAAAAAAAACCGAGTCCCAATGATCAATAGTATAATACACAGATTCACTATCTCCACCATCGATAGCTGCAAAATCAGATGCTTGATATTCTAATGAACCTGTTGTGGGGTGTTGATGATCATATGCTTGAGATTCTTGTTGCACACGATAGTCCCAACATGTAAATGGGCGCAGTGGATGGTGCGTAGGCTGTTCAAGCTGCACTCTTGGTGGGACCCAACAGGAACTCGGGCTGGTTGCCGGCTGCAACGACTGTGTCAGATGAAGCCCCTGCAGATACCAACTTGAACTAGGATGAAGGGCTGGTGGCGGCCAGTCGAGAGGTTGTTTGTGGCAGGAGCGGAGACGAGTTGGGTGCTGATATGAGTATCCCCGATGGTTGCGGCCTGGCGGTGGACCCCAGCACGATTTGTTCCTCGTCTGCGTCTGATCTTCATGGTCAAGTTCTTGCGGCGAGCGGAACCGACGCTTCACAAGTCTCCGGTCGTTCGCGTCCATACGCGACTCCAATTTGTTGAAGCGTTCCATAATCCGATCGAACATGTGGGATAGAATGATTTCATCGTCGGAATTCATGGATGGAGGATGAGCTCTGGATGAAAGCACCAGTTGTTAGGAACCTAAATTCCTAACAAACCGATAAAGGAAAATAACAATATAAAGAGAATCCGGCGCCCGTTAGGGTCGGCGGAGAGATAAATACGGATAAATCCGGCGCCCGTGAGGGTCGGCGGCCGAACGGGGCTGAGCGTGGGAGTATTCCCGTCGGCAGCAATTGATTTGTGATTCAAGCCAAGTTGGACGAAATACTGATTTCATTAATTGGTTGAATGAATAACACGATAACAATCTATCCTATTTATAATAAATACTACTACGCTAACTTATCTAACAAGAAAAACAATATATAGAAAAGATATCAAATCCCTACAATATCTAAAGTAAAGAAAGGCAATTAAGGCTCGTAACAGGTGTATAGACTAAATGAGTTTTCTCTGCTAACAGACTAGTCTTTTGGAATGAGTTCTCCTAATCTGTAACAAATGGCCCACTAGATAGTCTTTGAAGTCGTGGAGGGACAGTTTCAGAATTCAGATACAGTGAAACCATACACCTCAATTTTTTATGGATTCTACGTCTACAGACTTCGCCTCTAATGCATGTACTGCTTCAGTGGTAAGGAAGCTCAATTTCAGCTGTATAACTTTCTATATAGTTGTATATCATACTTATATTTTTTTGTTTCTTGTTCTGGAATTTAGGATGTTAGAATTAGTGGAGTGTCTTGATTGATCTAGTTTTATCTTTGTAATTCTAATCTATAGATTTGTTTTATATTTGAGAAATGTGTTGTTAAGTGAAAATTTTGTCTGGCCAATCTAACTAATTGCATGTAGTAGTATTTGTTTGTGGGTTCAAATAATCATGCAAGCTAAGTATGAATTAACTGCCTACGGTCTAGTGATAGAACGGTTAATACCTAAGGCAAAATGTCTTTCTAACTCTACCGTGGTGCAGCCTTTAAAATTTTAATTTTTGATTTGTTACCTATGAAAAAGGAATCGACGAAGAAACTTCATGTTACCTTTGGTAATCCATTTACTATTCCACTGAAATTTGAAACTATCTTCTTATTTAAGAAAAGAAAAAGGGGGCGAACACGTTTTGTCCACATTCGTTGGGAACGTTAGTGCATGAGAGTAGGGCTGGGGAAAAATACCGAAAAAATGATATATCGCTCGTATCGTATTGAAAAATATCGAAAAATTATCGAATTTTCGGTATATCGTAATTTTCGATACGATACGGTATCGTATCGTAAGTTTTCGATACGATAACGATATGCATTTCCTTATATCGCGATATATCGTTTTATATCGAATTTATGATATATATCGATATTTTCGATATATCGTTTTATATCGAATATACGATATATATCATATATATTGAAACATATTGAAATTCAATACATATTGAAGTTTAAAATTATAAATATATTCAAATCCATTTAATTCATTCATATATTTAGAAAATATATACATGAAAGCCTAATAAGAACACTATTTATTTTATTGTGTTGAAGTTTTATTAATTTTTGTGTTATTTTGCAGTTTGAAATTATATTTTTCGATATACATTTATTCGATACAATAACGATATTTCGATATATCGTATCGATCTTACGATATATCGAAATATCGATACAATAACGATATTGATATTATCCATATCGAAAGTTCGATATATCGAAAATTTCGATACGATAACGATATGAAATTCTCTCATATCAATATTTTTGATACGAAACACGATACAACATTTTCGATACGATATATCGTATCGACCCACCCCTACATGAGAGGACCGTGAAGGGTGCATCCATGATTAAAGAATGAATATTCAAATATTGTGGAAATTATTGAAAGCAAAACTTAAATGTAAATTAAAATCTTTATTGCGGGTTGCGTGCATGAAATGAGGTTTAATAATACAGAAAATATAGCACTCCAGTAATAACTAGATAAATATGTATTGAGATTTGATATAATATTTCATATTTAAATTTTTTAATTTTTATTAAAATTTAGCACAGTATTTATTTTGACAAGTGCTTTAGTTGCAAAAGGGTTCGTTTGTGCTTTGCTAAGATATTTTTATCAACAGCCAAGACCCAAGCTACCAATAAAATATTATATGTATAAAAGGTTAAATTCAAATGAGAACACTTTTTATAGTGTGAATTGAACGTGAGAATCATTTTTTACCTTTGAGCGTAGATTTACACGTACAGACATTTAAAATATAAAATGATTTGAATCATTTATTTATAAGTACCAAACACCATACAATACCAATGCTAAGGGACATCATAATTATATAGGTAGAATATAGTGCTTAGATGCTCACGTAATTTTTAACTTAACTATTCTCTCTGTCCCATTAGAAATGAAACGTTTTCATTTTTGGTTTATCTTATTAAAAATAAAATGTTTCTAAAAATGGAAACAATACTCTCTCTGCTTTTTCTTCTCTCTTACTTTACTCCATCTTCATTAACTCACAAAACAGCGCTATATAAAATCTCGTACTAAAAAAGCAAATGTTGCATATTTAATGGGACGGATCGGAGGGAGTACATTTTATAATTATGAAGTATGGTTGATGATTATATATCTGGTTATCCTGGTTTCTGTATCAAAAAATAATCATAAACAATATGTATCTTTCGTCATGTCGTGTCCAATTAATTCACAAACTATTACAATTTGCACATGTTCGAAAAAAAACAATCAGAGACAGCCCATGTGGACCAATGAATATATTAATATCATCGGATCTGTTGGCCAACAATAACTCATGTTTTACAGGTGGCTGAATTATTGATGGGATCCGAATTATTATATAATATCAAAATAATATAACACTTTCTTTTCATAATTATATTTTATGTTAAAAATAATATCCATACATAGGACAAAACCAAAAATTAATAGTAACAATCAATCCTTAGAACTACATTGAAAAAAAAGCAACAATTGTTTGTTAAATGACATTAGTGATTACATTTGGGAGCACAACTATGCTCGCTAAAATGGTGCTTGCGAACATTTGCGATCACCGTGGCTCACATAACATATGTTCTTTATTTCGAATTTTTAGTAACTAATATCGTCAATAATTTGGACTGATACCAAATTTCACGTATTTTTTATCAAAAATAAATTGCTTGAAAACAAAATTCAGTTACACTTTATATCATATCTATAGTTATATGTAAAAAAAAAAAAAAAATTAAATGGATATTTGTAAAATATAAATTGTGATTTTAACTAATTGCAAGAAAAAATTTTCGACAAAGCTATGAAATGTTGTGAAGGTTACACAAGCTTTCATAGAATTGGTTAATTTATCTAAATCATGTCTCATCACTCTCCTCAAGCTATGACTATCACAAACAATATTCCAGGTATAAATTGGTGTTCGAGTAAGTTTTTTTTCTCTCTATAAATAGGTGACCTTGTCTGAATCAATAGTCCATCAAAAAGAGAGAAAATGGAAGCTCTACTACTTCTTTTCTCTTTCTTCATCCTAGTCTTCTTCTTCCTCAAAAAAAGCTCCAACCATTCGAAAAAGAAGCTGCCACCGTCACCACTAATGCTTCCAATAATCGGAAATTTCTACCTCGCCGGAACCCTACCCCACGTTCCTTCCAGTCTCTGTCCAACCGCTGCGGCGAGGTGATGCTACTCCAATTCGGCAGCAAGCCCGTCGTTGTCGCCTCCTCGGCCAAGGCGGCCCGGGAGATAATGAAAAACCAAGACCTAATCTTCGCAAGCAGGCCGAAGTTTAGCATCGCCGACAGGCTATTGTACGGCGGCAGAGACGTCGCTTTCGCCGCCTACAGCGACCACTGGCGGCAGGTGATGAGGATATCTATTTCATCTCCATAAATCTATAATATACTACGTATTGTTTAATCGTTATCATTATTACATGCATTTTATGTACAGGGGAAATAACCAAAAAACAACATGAAATTCGATCAAATTATGGTTCATCTTGCATCTTTAAAAACTAGTGAGAAATCTGAAATTTGAATTTGTTATCATAATGAAAATTTCTAATCGCCTAAGTGTAATATATATTAATCATATTTTTCAAATTTCAATCAAACAATATCATTTTCTTTAATAATCGACAACATTATTTAATTCATCAACGCCTATGTTTGCATATGATTTCTTGACCGTCATAGTAATTGGATAAATCCAAATTTTGAGAATAAATCCAAATTTCCCTATTTTCAAATTTTGGATGAATCAAAATTTGATCAAACTTTATAGTTTTCTTACAATTTACCCTTATAATTTATAAATCTGATCAAATCTCCGTCTCTTCTCTATTTCAAATTTTATTTGATTTATTAGGCGCGGAGCAGTGCGTGCTACAGCTCCTCAGCAACAAGAGGGTTCAATCCTTCCGACGCATTCGAGAAGAAGAGACGTCGCTGATGATTGAGAAGATCAAGCGATCTTCACCAGGGGTTGTAAACTTGAGCAAGGTGTTCATTGATCTGACAAACGATGTGGTATGCAGGGCAGTGCTAGGGAGGACTTACGGCGGCAAGGATGGAGAGAGGGATTTTAATCAGATATTGGGGAAGTTTATTGAGATGTTGAGGAAATTTGATGTGGGAGACTTCGTGCCATGGTTAGGTTGGATTAACCGTGTGAATGGTGTTAAGCACAAGTTGAAAATGTTTTTAAAATGCTGGATGAATTTTTGGAGGGTGTGCTTCGAGAATATAGGATGAAGACATTGAGTGATGATGCAGTCGTGAATTTTGTAGATGCATTGCTTGAGTTTCAAAGGGAGATTAAGGATAGTGATCCCGTTGACGATGATCAAATCAAGGCCCTAAGAAATCCAAGATACATGAAGCTACTTCAAAACGAAGTGAGAAATGTAGCTAGAAAGAAGAATGGGATTGATATTAATGAGGATGACTTGGACAAAATGTCATATCTGAAAGCAGTATCCAAAGAGAGTCTAAGGATTCATCCACCATTTCCATTAGCCCTCCCTCGTGAATTAACTCAAGACACTAATTTACTGGGCTACGACATCCCACATGGCACACTCGTGTTGGTTAATTGTTGGGGCATCTCAAGGGACCCATCGTTGTGGGAGAATCCAAATGAATTTTGCCCTGAAAGGTTCTTTGATACGAGCATAGACTATAAAGGTTTAGACTTTGAGATGATCCCCTTTGGATCTTGAAGAAGAGGTTGTCCCGGCATCGCGTTTGCAATGTCGGTATACGAGCTTGCACTATCGAGATTGGTTAACAAATTCGACTTTGGATTGCGAATGGAGGTAGAGTGGAGGATTTGGACATGACTGAAGCCCCTGGCATTATTGTCCATAAGAAATCTCCTCTACTTCTGGTTCCTACTTCTTGTTGTTAATTTGTTAGCTCATTTCTAGGTTGTCGAATCTCCTATGTAAAATTGCATCCGTGTGCAATTTATTAAAATAAAATTAAGGATTTACAGAATTAGAATTAGAATTCTATAAAATTGAATTATAATTCAATTCCAAATTATCCATTCAGCAAAAAAATGTACTGATTGATAGTACTCCTTATGAAATTGAATACGAAGAAATTATTCAGTGTATGTATCTGTTCGCGCGCATGCGTAGAGTGTGCATGTGAGACGTAGAAATGGAAAGGATGAAAGCTAAGAAATAAAGTTGAAAGTGCCAGTAAGTTCATAAAGTAAGAAAAGATTAATCTGTTTCCAGAATGGAATTGAGAAAAGCAGAAAAAACACCTAATTAAGACAGTGATTGCACTTTTGATATAGAAAAGGACCTCCATTATAGAATGATGTAGCACGATACAAAAAATGAAAGGACACCCATGTGATTGAGTCAACAGAGGGAAAAAGCTCCATTCTAGATTGAGAAAATCTAGAGAGAGAAGGGGGGGTTGAGTTAAAGTGAAATCCAAGTCATTGAGTCGTGAAATTCAATTTCATAAACCAAACACAATGCATATTTAATTATGAAATATAATCTTGGAAATCGAACCGCAAATATATGTATATGAGATCATGTTCCCAATAAACAGAATGACCTAACAAGCATGTGGAGTAGCTACAACAAGCAAATGAGCCTTTCTATGGATTGTGATTCCATTAGATTCATTCACATCTAACTCCTCCATTTTCGCTCCAATTGGCAATCCCAAATCAAACTTGTGGACCAGCTTGGCTAGTGCGAGCTCAACCACTGCCATCACCAACGTAACACCGGGGCATCCCCTTCGGTCTGCCCTAAACGGGATCTACTCAAAAAGCATATCTCTAAAGTCTATACTCGACCCAAGGAACCTCTCCGGACGAAATTCCTCGGGTTTTTCCCACAATGATGGGTCCCGAGAAATCGCCCAAACATTGATCATGACACGCGTACCAGATGTGTCATCGTAGCTCAATACTTTTGCATCTTGAGTTAGTTCACGAGGGACTAGCAATGGGACTGGTGTATGCAATCTTGTCGACCATGAGGGAAGTCTCTTCCTCCCTCACGCCGCGATAAGATTGAACCCTTTTGTTGCTCAGCAGATGAAGCACGCAGATGCTGCGAATCTGCCGCCAGAACCAGTGGCGGATCCAGGGCGCAGGAGGGGGCGGTCGCCCCTCCCCGGCAGCCAATAGAGTCGAATTTGTCTTAATGGTTGGACGGAAAAAGCCGTGGTCGCCCCCTCCGTAAAAAAAAATTAAGAGAGAAGAAGACTCGTAAACTGAGCGAGCAGTGAAGAATGCTCCAAGATCAGAAGGTGACTTGAGGTGAGAAGGTTATCTGAATATGACGACAATGGAGTTCTCATCGGAAATAGAGATTTGAGGGTTTGCGCACAGGAGGAAGAAGATGACTTATAGTGGGCTGCATACTTTGGGCCTAATAAATTAATGGATAAATATAAAAAACTAGAGGGCTGCATCAATATTAAGTCGGCCTATTATGAATTTTGATTTAATAGAATAGATTTAACAGATTTGTTACTCCATTTTTTAATAGAGTTATTTCACAAAAATAATTATTAGACATATTGCTAGATATGAATGAAATTTACAAAATAAATAAACATTACTATGAGGCATGTATTAAGTATATATGAGTTGATTATATTTTATTGATTTTTATTTTTAATAAATTTATATAAATTTAAATTTTAAGCTATTCTTTTGTAACCATTTTATAAACTAGTTTCATAATCAAGTAGAGTTTTCAAAAGAAAACTTTAGCTACTGTATTCTTCACCGTGAATTTTGTCAGAGTTATAAATATTTGGACCAAAAGTTAACACGCTTGATTTATCTGCCCAAAAAGTTTCTTTAAGCAAAATGTACATGATTAGTTGTAGATTTTAGTCTATCGTATATATCAAATATAGTAGTAAGAATACTAGTATGATGATAATTATGACTGAAGTTGTCGTTTGCATATACGAGAAGATTTCAAGCAACGTACATAAGAAAACACAATTCCGCCCCCTCTGGAAAACATTTCTGTATCCGCCACTGGCCAGAACTCTCCATACGGTGCGTACGCCACGTTCCGGTTGTTGTAGAACAGCCTCCCCGGATGCTGAGTTGGGGTCTGTTTGAGAAGATTAGGTCCTGGCTTTTCATGATCTCAAGCGCTGCCTCGACCGAGGAGGCGATGAGGACGGGGACCTTGCCGAAGTGGAGCAGCATGAGAGGGCCATAGCCGCGGGAGAGTGACTGGAGGGATCTGTGGGGGAGTGAGCCCAGCTGGTGGAGGTTTCCGATTAGTGGGAACGTTGGTGGAGACGGAGTTAGGCATTTCTCGGACCCCGGAGAATGACTGCGGCGCCATTTGTGGAGGAAGAAGAGGAAGATGGAAGTGTAGAGTAGCACGGCCAACAAATGTGAGAGAGAAACCATTTTTTTTTTTTTTTGCGGACAGATAACTTGGCTAGTGTTCTTTTATGATTTCACAAAAATATACTCCTTCCGTCCCATAAAAGTTGAGACAAAACTTTTGGGCACGGAGATTAAGAATTTATATTAAATAAATAGGAGAGATGAAAAAAGTAGGAAATATAAGAGAGAGTAAAGTAAATGATGGAATAAAATAAGAGTGATTAGATATTTTGTCTTTAGTTAAAAAAGGAAATGATTCAACTTTGTTGGAACGGACTAAAAAGGAATACGACTCAACTTTTATGGGACGGAGGGAGTACTAGTCTCATTTGGGAACTGTATGAATTTTAATGAGAAATCAACAAAATAAGAGAAATGGTAGAAAAAGTAGGTAAAGTAAGAGAGAGAGAAGAAGAAGAAGAAGAAGAAGAAGAAGAAGAAGAAGAAGAAGAAGAAGTATGGGAGAGAGCTGAAAAAATGGCTAAAGTGTTTCAATGGCTAAAGTGTAAGAGAGAAACTTTCTATTTATAGAAATGATACTATTTTTTGTGGATATCCCAAAAAAATAAATTGAGACTACTTTTTGTTGGTGGAGAGAGTAGTAAAGTACTCCTAGGCCCTAAGAAAGATGATCTCTTCTTTGGGCTGCACGAGATTTTATAAAGTTTTATTTTGTATATTAAGTGAAGAGAATAAAGTAAGAGATAAAAAATAAAATAGAGATAAAAATGTTTTTATTTTTAATAATGAGTTATCTTGGTTGTGATAAACCAAAAAGGGAACATTCGTGGGACGGAGGAAGTAACATAATAACAATTTGAATTGCTAGAGATTACACCAAGTCAATAAGTTTAAACATATCTCCATAATTTTACGAAAATGACCTATCACAACATCGTAGTTATGAAACTATGAAAACAATGACAGTCTTGGGAATTGAGTTAGTAGACTGAATGTGAGGATGAGACTGGGTGTCCCATAATTATGTATACATGTTTCATGTACCATATCTCAATCCAAATTAATACATTTAATAACGTTTATTGTAAAAAAAAATTATATCATCAGTAGACCTGCCCAAGGTTTATCGAACCAACGGTTAAAACCGAAACCGTAACCGTTGGTTATGATTCCGAACCAAAACCGTCGATTTTTAAATTGTAGTTCGGTTCAGGTTCAAAAAATTTCGAACCAAAACCGTACCGGAACCGTCGGTTCCGCGCGGTTACAAACCGGAACCGCGAAAAACTGCCGGAAAACCGTGAAATCAAGCCGGAACCGCAAAAAATCGGCTGTTTGGAACCGTGAAAAATCACCGGAAAACCACCGGTTCGGAACCGAAACCGAAACCGGCGGTTTTGGAACCAGAACCGTAACCGCGAAACACCCTCGCGGTTCGGTTCCGGTTCAACAATTTCTAACGGTTCCGAACCGGAACCGTCGGTTCTTGAACCATGGGCACCTCTAATCATAAGTATTCAAGATTTTAAAATTTAATCAACTTTAATAATGAATTTTATCAAATAAAAGTTATAACAAAATGTGAAAAATAATACAATATCATAATTCGGTGCAAACGTAAAAAATTCAACTAGTGTAAGTACACAAAATTTAAATTAAAACAAAAAATCAGAAAAACATGTCAAAATTAATAAATTTGGCCACCAAAATTAAATGGATCACTATACCTAGCTATAAGCCTATAAGAACTAATGTCAATCCGTCCAAAAAAACTTACCACAATTTTCTTTACATCCTATTTATAAAATAAGATGGAACATCATTTTTGGTCCATAAACTTTGACAAAGTATCATTTTAGGTTCGTAAATTTTGAAAATATCATTTGAGGTCTGCTAACTATGAGTTAAGATTAATTGAAGTACTTTTGTACTATTTCCAAGTCTTTCTAGACAAAATTACCCTCATTATTTTTAAGGGTATATATTTTTAATTAACTTATCATATACTCATATTTTTTATAAATATTTTTACTATATTTTTGATGAATTTTTTAAATATAATTCGACCTTCAATATTATCTATTAATTTTGTGACATGAAAAAAAAGATCCTTATTCATTTTTTTATTATTAAAGAAAAGTTCTTTATTCAATTTTAAAATTCTATAATATGAAAAATTGAAGAAGCAATTTGACTTGCATGTCACAAAATTAAGTGATAAATATTGAAGGTCAAAATATATTTAGAAAATTCGTCAAAAATATATTATAAAGATATTTATAAAAAAATGAGTATATGATAAGTTTATTAAAAATATATACTCTTTAAGGTATTGATGGTATTTTCGTCCAAAAAAACTTGGAAATAGTAAAAAAGTACTTCAAATGATATCAATCCATAGTTGATGGACCTCAAATGATATTTTCAAAGTTCACAGATCTAAAATGATACTTAGACAAAGTTCGTGGACCAAAAAATATGTTCCCTCATAAAATAAAGCTCTCTATTTATTATTGGAATTCACAAATGCAAAGCATACGGATGATTAAAATTATTTTATAGAAATTATATATTTTAAATTTAAAATTTGAGAAAATAATTTGCATAGTTTTTTTTGTAATGGCGGAATTTTTTGCACAAAATAATCACTTAAAATCTCAAAATTTTGATAATTTTTAAGGTCATTATTTGTCTTTTTTTGGTATCAAACTCGCATTACATGTCCATTATTTGCATATTTTATCTATTTTGGTATTTTAACATGTTTTGTGAGAAATGTGCATGTTTTAGCCAAAAAATGGAGTCAAAATGCAAAGTCTGAAAATCTGGAATTCAAACGGCCCCCGGCAGCCAGTAGCTTGTAGCGGCCCGCCTCAGAAAACAGTGCAAGAAAAGGAGTCTCGCCCGGCGACCGCCGGAAGATGTGTGGCGGCCCGCCACCGAGGAGGCAGAGACTCTGGATTGACTTGTGGCGATCGCCGGAGATTATGTGGCGGCCCACCGTGAAAAGAGGTGAATCTAATTTAGCCTAGATTGGGCTCCAAGATTTACCATATTTTGCAGATCTTTTCCTTGTAGAATGATGAGTGACTTTTCCCTATAAATAGGCCCTCAAGCTTCATTAATCAAGATCCCTCTTTTTGCAACATAATTTCCAAGATTAAAAGTTAGAGTACTTCATTGTGCAAGGAGTTGAAGAAGGATTCAAGAACATCAAGAACGAAAAGGATTCAACGTACGCGTTTTATTTGCTTTAGTTTTATGTTTCAATTGTTTTCCCTTCAATATGTGTTTAGATTATTACATCATGTGTAACTAAATTCATAGGATTCTAGGGATGTGTTAGTAACGAGTTTGGTTATAAAATTCCTATTTCCTATTTAATATCCGTTTTCTTTTTACTTTGTTTCTTCCCTAAGTTATGCTTGACGCTTCACATTTGAGTGACACATTCTATGTTGATCCAACATAACTTGTTTCATAACTGTGAGAGATTTCTAGCGAGTCAGGTCCAATTAGTAGACACTAATCGACATTATTAAACCGATTATGCGATTAATCAATTCACATGTTAAACAGATAATTGCATGCTAGAACGCAAATAATTCATGCTCATAGAAAATAAATCCTAAAACATGAATTCTACGGTTTAGGGTTACCGATTTGATTCTCCAAAGAATCGTCGATTGCTCGCGCCTTCTCCACATGATGATCTTCAATACTAGACCACGGATCTTCTCTCTGGTTCCCGAACTGTATCTCGATATCAGGGTGGGCTGATCTTATCAAAATACTAGGACTCGAATAAAGAAGACAGAAGAAATCCTTTTGGGAAAAGGAGTGGAATTCGAAAATTCCTACAGCTGGGGAAGCTGAAATTTTCGAAAATTACAAATATGAAAATTGTGATTATTCTGTCTCCTTTATTCTCCTATTTATATTAAGTTCCTTTTGGGCCCAGACAGGGATCTATGGAAGGTTTTGGATATGGGCTCCCCCAATTAGCTTTTTACTAATTAAATTGAACCCACAATTTAATACAAGCTTATATTGGAATATTACGAGCAGCCACTACAGAAGTAATATTGAACTCTCCCCATCCAAATCCGAAATTACAAGTAATCCGGGTTTCCACTTTGTTTATTATTTATTTCCCGCGCTTAAGATATAAATGTCCATTAATTAATTAATGTCTGCTATGGACTTAATTAATTAATATCTTATTAATTCCAAGAGTGGACTTAGCAAGAAACATTTATTTATTATTCATAGAGTAATAAAACTCCAACTGGCCAGTTTTCCGAATAATAAAACCTTGTTCGAGCTCCTCTTGAGGACATTATCAAACGAGACTCACCTCGCGCACGTTTCAACATAATAGCAATCCTAGCACCGCTAGATATTAATCACCACTACCCAATATATCAGGATTATTGGGTTGCGAAAAACCCGCACCATTTGATAAGTCAAAGTAGTGCATAATCAATACCGTATGCTCAATGCTAACATATGTAGATTAAGAAATAGTATTTTATCAAGACCTAGTCTTTCAGTAGATAGCATAAAGACACGTCTTGCTGTTAGATCCGTTCAGTGCTATACCACACCAATGTCATCTTATTTCAGTAAGGCTTAGAAATATCGGACTGACATTGCAACCTTTCACGATAGGTAGTCTAAGCCTATCTAGGTTGTGAAATTCTTCTTTTTCTTTTGCAAAGCATTGCATAGATCTGACCGTGTTACCTTAAAGTGGACGACGCCCACAACCGGTCTACTAAGCAAAAGACTTAGACTTTGTTTACTTCTTATGCATTTAAATGTTTGTAAAACATCTTATAAATGCACAAGCAAACACAATGTAATAATAATAGTGATTCTATTCGTGCGAGACTGCTCGAATAATACTGAATCGGGTTAAAAGTGGATTGTAGAGTTTTACGTATACAAGCAAGATTCTATTCGAGCGAAACTTGCTCGAAACATGCTTTTCAGTATACCAAACCTAACAATCTCCCACTTATACTCAAAACATGCTTTCGAGTATACCCACTGCCAAAAACTCTCCCACTTATACACAAAGCAGGTATTGATACTAGATATATCGAACTACCATTCATTTCACAAGGTGAAAGAAAAATCTGCTTGGTTGTTCTCTGATTATATCTTTTTCACCATAATGTCTTTGCTGCGTACTTGATCTTTAATTAATTTCATCCCCATATGTGATTGCTTAGCTTAATAAACTCGTGTGTCCCTTGAGTTAGCCTTTACTAGAGTAATAAAAAAATAATACTCGTAGGCGTACTCAAACTTACGATTAAAGCTATTAGGAAGATATTCCTAAGGTAAACACATATTCAGAGGATGACTTACTCGATCACTGATTAGTCATAAAACTAAGACAGTGTAACCCCAAGGACATTACATGAATGACTGGTAAACTAGAATATAGTTACTAGTCTTTCTCAAGCACTAGGGTATATTCATTACCTCAATCAAAATCCTTTGCCATGGTTAATATGATATATACTTGCTATGCATAAGCACAACTAATATCAAACTTAGTACACATTATAGCATACATGAGACAACTATCTCCGAAACTAGTCTCATAATTCTTGATCTCACTAAGCGTCAAACGACACTTGACTAGAGACAAGACAATTCCATCTTGAGAGGTATAAACCTTTTCATGGAATTTCTAATGCTTAAATGTTCCAAGCAATGTGTAGATATAGGATTCCTAAGAGAATCTCAACATTCTTTCTAGCATCTTAAAAGGACTTAGATGCTAAGAATGTAATTAGTTTCTCTTAAATCATTTATCTTAAACTGGGTAGACAACCAGTTTCCTACGCTAGATGCCAATCTTAGTTGTTTGCAACTTTTGTAGATTTCATCATCGTAGAGTACCAATAATACCACATTTAATGCACTTTCAACTTCCTGGTGCTTACAGCACTGCAATGGGCAAAAGTCAAATTCCAGACATTTGACAATTTTGATAAAACACATATACTCTGATTTAGATGCTTGCCTAAGACCACGAAGGTCTTTATAAGCTTCCAATCATGCGTTTCTTGCCCTTAATTACATATCCATTAGAATGTTCTAGTAGATGATTTCCTCAAGACTTCTATTTATAGAAGGCTGTCTTGACAATCATAATACATACATTCTAATTTATGTAAGTTCTAATAGACAATAGGATCAAATAAATCCTGGCACAACGATAGCGAGAAGATAATTCTCTTTGGGCATAACCCATTGTCATTGTCTAGCCTTTTGAGATCCATATTTACACTTGCAAATATACTAGCTCCCACTGACTGACACAGCCTATAGGTAGTTTTGCAAGTCTTGTAAAACATGTTGTCTATCTTAGATTGTAGTTTGAAATCTATCACCTTTTCAAAGATGAATATCCAAATGAACCAATACTACATTGTAGTTAAAGGGATTATGTTCAAGTTGATCTAAGACTGAGTCTTACGACACTCTTAGACCCATGAACTTGTTGTGTTCCAGTGGAACGCTCCCACTACGATATGATTCTTACAATCTTAGGTACTGAAGTTGATTTTATTAGTGCAAAAGTTTCTAATGGTATGACTTCTTGGTAATGTGGAAAATCCGATATCTCTCTCTTTATTTTGAGAGTTATCACGCTGTTAGGCTTGTAGTTCATCTCTAGATCTTCATACAAGAATTATATCTTTGAAGATTACAGAACTTATAACCTTACATCATTTGGGAAAAACCTTAAAACATGCCTCAGTACTCAACTCCAATTTCTTGGACACTTTTCCAACACGTGTTGGAACAACATTACACCTTGAGATGTGCTAGACTAGAGACGCTCTAGTCCACAACTCGTGTTTTGTAGAAGGTACTGATGTTGGTAGTTTCTTTAATGTTTATCCCATCAATGATAAGATTTTAATGAGTACAACTCATCACATAATCAAACTTGTCTTAGAAAGACTTCGATTCCTTCTTACATAACTATCCCATTCATTAGATGAATGCTTGGATTCGTCAATGGAGATTAGACTCCCGCTACTGATCATAACCCTTTGCTTGTCTCCTTATGGTGTAAACCATTAAGACTTGCTAGTCTTTCTATGTTGCACTTCTATAAGTATTCTGAATCTCTTGAAAAATCAAATGATTCTAACTCATAGTGCATCAAATAGACTTTCTCAACTCTCAAGCTATTTAACGAAATATTAAAATCTTGATAGTCTAGATCAGTTCGAACAATTTCTAAGTATTTTCTTGGCCTTAAGGCTAAGAGCCATAAATACTTTATCATTCAATGATTAAGAAGTTGATGTGTTGTTGAATACTCAACCTTGTCGCACTTATATTATTTTAATACTATGATGCCTTAAGCATCAACTATAAAACAATAGTTGAGCATTAATAGCTCCCACTGCAACAAAAACCTAACTGGATCAAGATCTCTTACTTAGAAGTTGCATTGTCATGTAAGTCATTGTCCTTCTATAAAATAGGTCAATCCAACTCACAAAGCATCTTTTCTCGCTTTAAACAAACTTCGATGACAATCCAGGCTCTCCCATTTCCATATCTAGTCTTTTGTTCAAATGAACTAGGACTTAAGAAAAATGCAGCCTTTATGAATTCGTCATCTATCATGTTACTTTCCTCTAATAGTAACACAACGACTATTATTCTGAAGATTTTCTACTTTTCAGTTAAACCTTCTTATAGTCATTTCTTGTTACTTTAGGCGATGACTTGTGTCAGAAACTATTTGAGTGATCAAAAGATCCTCAAAACATTCTGTCACTCTAGGATATTCCAATCGAATCATCTAATGACCTTTAAGTAGCTCGACAAGTCTTGGTTAATGACGATGAAAGATGGATATCAATAGAATCTGTCAAGATGATTCGATTGGAATATCCTAGAGTGACAGAATGTTTTGAGGATCTTTTGATCACTCAAATAGTTTCTGACACAAGTCATCGCCTAAAGTAACAAGAAATGACTATAAGAAGGTTTAACTGAAAAGTAGAAAATCTTCAGAATAATAGTCGTTATATTACTGTTAGATGAAAGTAACATGATAGATGACGAATTCATAAAGGCTGCATTTTTCTTAAGTCCTAGTTCATTTGAACAAAAGACTAGATATGGAAATGGGAGAGCCTGATGCAACTTCTAAATAAGAGATCTTGATCCAGTTAGGTTGACCTAGTTCTAGAGAATAAATCTTCAACGTAAC